>NW_020539726.1:39866912-39965266 GCF_003426905.1 Ctenocephalides felis | reverse complement strand
TTTGAATATGATATATTTTGATTTCCAAAATTTATATAAATGATTTTTTGATTTTGAGCCTCTCTGTGTAATATATAAAATATATTCTGTTTTGTCTTTTTGACAAGGTGCAAAAACCTTTTTTTTTAGGTTTTCTAAATCGTTAATAGGTTTACTTAATTAATTCAATAATAATTTTCTAAAGTAATATACGAAATTTTCCAGTCCCAGATAGATTTACCACCTTTTTAAACAATTTACATGGTTTTCGGACAAGTTACAACAATTTTGGACAGATTACATAATTTTTAGATAGCTCACAATGTTTTCAGATAATTTAAAACGTTTTCAGACGATTTACGGCGTTTTCAGACAAATTACAATAATTTCAGCCAGAGAACAACTTTTTGAAACAATTTACATTGTCAAAGGATTTATTGCAACATTTTCAGATAATATTCAAACATTTTGAGCAATTTGCATTTTCAGATAAGTTGCAACACTTTCATGCTAGTTGCAACATTTTTAGACAAGTTGCAGCACTTTCAGACGATTTGCAACACTTTGAGACGAGTTGCCACGCTTTGAGGCGAGTTGCAATGCTTTGAGACGAGTTGCAACACTTTGAGATGAGTTGCAGCACTTTGAGACGAGTTGCAACACTTTGAGACGAGTTGCAACACTTTGAGACGAGTTGCAGCACTTTGAGACGAGTTGCAACACTTTGAGACGAGTCGAAACACTTTGAGACGAGTTGTAAATCTTTCAGACGAGTTGCAACACTTTTAGGCGAGTTGCAACACTTTGAGACGAGTTGCATCATTTTCAGACGATTTACCACACTTTCAGACAATTTGCAATGCTATCAAAAACTGCTAACAAAATTTTCACAACAATTTACAAATTTTTCAACAATTTTTAGAACAATTTACCAAATTTTCAAAGATCTTGCAAAATATTTATATAAAACATTTTTTAGACGGCTCACAACATTTTTGAGACAACCTGCAACCTTTATAGACGGCTCACAATATTTTTAGACAACTTGCAAAATTTTTTAAGACAGACAACTTGCAATGCTATCAACTGCTTTCAATATTTTCTCAACAATTTACAACATTTTCAAACTTATTGCAACATTTTTCATCAATTTTTATAACAATTTATCAAAATTTCTAAAAGCTTACAAAATTTTTAAATTTACTGCAGAATTTTTAGGTATAAGATTTACAACATTTTTCGATAAGCTCCAACATTTTCAAACAGGTTACAAAATTTTCAGACAATTCAAAAAATTTTTCAAATAATTTACAACACTTTCAAACAACTTATAACATTTTCAGGCGAGTTACAACACCACCAAACTGCTTACAAAATTTTCAGACAAGTTACAACACTATCAAACTGCTTACACAATTTTCAAACAACTTGCATAGTTTACAAACAATGTATAACAAAATTTTCGAACATTTTACAACATTTTCAGACAGGTTATAACAAACATTTTCAGACAAGTTACAACATTTTCAAACAGGCTACAACACTATCAAACTGCTGACAAAATTTTCGCATTATTTTCAAACAACTTGCCACGTTTTCAAACAATGTACAATCAAATTTTTCGACGTTTTACAAGACTTTCAGATAAGTTACAACATTTTCAAACAGGTTACAACACTATCAAACTGCTTACAATATTTTCAAACAATTTACAACAGAATTTTCAGACATTTTACAACATTTTCTAACAACTTGCCACATTATCAAACTGCTTACAACATTCTTAGACAAGTTACAATATTTTTAGACAGGTTACCAAATTTTCAAAGAGCTCGCAACATTTTTAAATTTACTGTAAATTTTTTTAGACATTTTACGACATTTTCAAATATTTACAACAGTAATTTTCAGACAAGTTACAACATTTTCAGACAAGTTAGAACATTTTTAGACATCTTACAACATTTTTAGACTTGTTACAACCTTTTCAGACACGTTACCACGTTTTCAGACAAGTTAGAACATTTTTAGACACCTTACAACTTTTTCAAACATTTACAACAGAAATTTTCAGACAAGTTACAATATTTTTAAACAATTTACAGTTTCAAACAGCAAGTTAGAACAGTTTCACGCAAGTTACAACATTTTCAAACCAGTTGCAACACTTTCAAAGGAGTTATAACATTTTCAGATGAGTTATAACACCATCAAACTGCTTAAAACATTTTCAGACTGGTTGCAACATTTTCAAACAATTAACTACCAAATTTTCAAACAATTAACTGTCAAATTTTCAGAAATTTTATAAAAATTTTCAGCAATTTATATTTTCAGATAATTTATTACAAAATTTTTAACAATTTATATTGTCAAACAATTTATTACAAAATATTCAGATATTTTACTTCAAACTTTTTACAAAATTTTCACAACAATTTTTAGAACAACTTACCAAATTTTTAAAGAGCTTGCAACATTTTTAAATTTACTGCAAAAATTTTTAGAGATTTTCCAACATTTACAACAGTAATTTTCAGACAAGTTAATACATTTTTATACCATTTACAGTTACAAACAGCTTGTAACATTTTTAGACAGGTTACAAAAATTTTCAGCAATTTACATTTTTAAACAATTTACAACATTTTCAGACAATTTACAGCATGCCGCACTATGAAACTGCTTACAAAATTTTCAGACAAGTTACAAGTTACATTTGCATATAAGGTACAACAAAATTTTCAGGCATCTTACAACCTTTTCAGACAAGTAACAACACTATCAAACTGTTTACAAAATTTTCAGACAAGTTACAACATTAGCTGGCAGTTTATAAAAATTTTCAGCAATTAACATGTTTAAACAATTTACTACAAAATTTTCAGTCAAGTTACAACATTTTCAGACAATTTATAAAGTTTTTGAGCATTGTACTTTTCAAAAAATTTACTACAAAATTTTCAGACAAGTTACAATATCTTCTGATAGTTGTAACTTTTTCAGACAACTTTTTATTTCGATTACTAAAAAGATTACAATTTGAACTGCTGCAAAATAAATCATTTAACAAAACCAAACCAGTACTCAAAAATCATCTTTATTATAAAAAAAATAAATACTTCTACAAACCAAAATTAATCTACAAAATTACAAACAAATCACAACACCTTTCAATAAGGTCTATTACGATCCCCATAAAACTTATTACCATGGGGATTCCTTCTATAATAACCACCAAAACCACCACCGCCGCCGCCTCTGTGATTATTATAATTATCGCCTTGATAATTATTCTGTCTATGATAAACACCTCCACCACCGTCTCTATTATTATTATATCTTCCACCACCTCCTCGGTGTCTGAAATAGCCCCTGCCTCTGCCTCCTCGATGGTTGTCGTATGTCCTTTTCTGAGACCCTTGCCATGGGTCGACTATGGGGGGCACACTTGGTTTCTTTTCGAGATAGGTTTTGAATTCGGGATCATTTTCTGTGTATCTGTCTGCAAATTCTTGCTCACATTCGGCTAGGAAGGCTCTGTGCTCTTCTGTTAGGTTGTTGATTTTGCGATGAGGATCCACCATGGTAAATAGATAGCTGGGGGTAGAAATTTGTGTCAAAAGATGTATTGTTAATGTTGTTTTTTTATTTTTAGTTCACTTTTGACTTCTAGAGCTTCTTAGAAAGTAAATTCTACTGACAAGGGAAAAAGGGACATGGAGCAACTGAGTTTACTATTTGTTTGTCTATTTTTCATAAACTGAAGGAACAATTACTTTACAAATAAAGTACTTTTATAATTAACTGAAGGAATTTCTTGTTCACAGGTAAATTATAATGTTAAACAGATAATAATTTCATATTTCTTTTACTACTTTCTGTCAAAACCTGTTTTAACACTTTTGAGGTTAGGATTTGACAAAATGCAATAAAACTTTTACCAAGCCATTTATATAAATAAAAATTAACTCTTATATGTTTCGAAACGCAATACTGATTCAATATAATACAAATAGAATACAATTTTATAATATTATTTACAGATTTTCCATAAAATATGTTTTCTACACTTTTGAGGTTAAGACTCAACAAAATGTAAAAATTTTGTAACTGTAGTCATTTAGATATATAAAAATTATACTTACGTTTTCTAGAATGTGATATAAATAGTTTTCAAATGTAGATTCAATAAAACACTGTGTAATTTTAAGTAAATATTAACTTGAATACGATTTTGCAATTAAATTTCTCTTCATTGTTGAAATGTCAAACGGCCATTTTGGTTTTTAGTTCGAGTTTACGTTTGTCGTTGAAAGATGGCAGCACCGTTTCGCGCTTAATTTAAATTTATTGCTTTTATAAATGAAAAATTTGAATAATTTATACAGGAATTATAGTGAATAAAATTTTAACTAGTTGTTAACAAGTAATTACGAAGAAATGACGGCCGATATTGACAAAAAACTAATCTGAACTAATATCTTTCAAACAATTTTTGAATTATCAAAATCGGTTCAGGATTCCTGATGATAACTTGTTTGAAAGATTTTACACTTTTCCGCTCCGATGTAATATATGAGCCGTTTTTGAAGTAAAACTTTTTAGGCGTTGTTTTACATAATCCACTATGTGAACGAATATTGTAGAAGTTATTTATCAGCAATTACTTCATTTCTCTAATGAAGGTTCTAGTCTGAATGCTAATTACAATGACAAACCGATCATGTCGTATTTGAAGCATGACTTTAATTACATTATTGTTTTTAAATATTATCCACATTTTTTAATGCTATTATAAATATATAATTTATAATTTATCATTATATAAATGTGTATAATGGTTGACGACACTAATAAATGTGTGCATCACGAATGTTACCACCATATTACTCTTCAACATTATTCAAAATTGTTATATGATGTTATTTATTTTTAACTTAAATGCCATTTTGTACAGTAGCAAATTAGTTTTACTTCAATCGCGTATGAACCTTACGCGCACTCTTTTTTTTAATATAGAAACTAGATAAAATTCACTAAAATTTCATACAATTAATTTCCGCGTAGGATAATTTGTAGTAATGGCAAAAAAATTGGAAAAGAAAATTTTTGGATATTTTTACGTTCCAACAGAATCTGAACCTTACAATTAGGAAAAATGGATGTGTCTGTGTGACAATTTCGAGCGCACGGATCTACCGATTTTGAATGATTCAAAAAGCATTCGATTTCTGTTGATGAATTTAACAAACCAGAATTTCTGGCTATAAACCTTCAGGAAATTTATAATAATAACTGAAAAGAATGCATATAATTACGGAGGTTACTTTGCATAATTGTGTTGTCTATTTAATCAAAATTATTTTATTATTAACTTCCCTTAGGGTAGTTATAGTAATGGGCCGAAAATCAAAAATGAAAATTTTTGCATTTATCGACGTTTTTGAAGGTTTCTGAACATTTTGGCATATCTCAGTTTAGACTGTGACTATACGGGAGCACTTTTTCAATTTTGTGGAAATTAGGCAACTATTTTTCTGAAATTGAATTCGAAATGAAATGACGATTGTTAATGTTCCGGAGATAAATTGACTTATGATTTGCATTGGATTTGCTCAGATATAACAAGATAGCAAAAATAATGTAAGTTACTGAAAGTATTTGTAATAATATATTTGAAAACGTTTCAAATTTCTCAAATATTTCATTACGGTACGGAAAGTTCCAGCAATTTGCCTTAAGGCACGATGCCACACACCACTAGTTTTTTTATTTATTTATTATACTTCAATGTGTTAATTAATTGTCAATTGGAATAAATAAAAATGTGTCGTTGCCGTTGCCCCCTGCATAGAAATGATTTGATTTGAAGACACGTTGTTCGTAGTTCAAAGACATTTCCAAAAATATTCTCGAGCAACAAGTAAAGTTGAATAGCCCCCATAGACGGGGCGACGGTGGAAACAAAAACGTAGTGAAAAAATGAGGTTCAAACGCGATTGAAGTAATACTTTTTTGCTATCGTACGAGATGGCATTTAAGTTAAAAATAAATACATCATATAACAATTTTGAATAATGTTTATTAGTAATGTGGTAACACTCTTGTGATGCACACATTTATATAATGATACGTTATAAATTATATATTTATAATAGCATTCAAAATATGTGTAGTATTTGAAAACAATAATGTAATTAAAGTCATACTTCAAATACGACATGATCGGTTTGTCATTGTAATTAGCATTTAGAAATGAACCTTCAATAGAGTAATGAAGTAATTGCTGATTAATAACTTCTAAATATTCGTTCACACAGTGGATTATGTTAAACAACGCCTAAACAAATATTGTTTTCGCAATTTCACTCATCGTGTAATAATTGTGTTTGAAGAACTTCATGTAATTAAAATTAACATACATTCATTTACTGCTTGTATTTTTTTAGTTTTTCGCAGGCTATATAATTTCATTCTTCGAACAGCTGTAATATCTGTCTTGTCTAAAAATTATTTTCCGTTTTAATAACTTCAAAGATTTATAGAAACTACGAATAATATAGAAATAATTTCTAATCAATAAACTTACGTTTAGTACACGGCACAAACGTTTAATTTGTTATATTATTTTCAAGAAACAGAGTAAAATATTCTTCTGATTCAGGCATTTTTCATTAAATCAAGATTTGTACTACGATGTAATTTTAAAATGTTTATTTATCTATACCGTTTGCTTGTTGATATCGGTACGAATATAACGTCGATGCCGGTATGCATACAACGACAGATCTCTATTCACATATACGACGACTAATCACAATCGATCCCTATTGAAATGATTTCATCGAGGGCGAATGATAAACAGTTCGGGCGTAACGCACTACTGTTGCATTTGTACGGATTTACACCCTAGTCGCGTCTAAAGAAGTTTTACTTCAAAAATAATATAAATATACTACCTAGGATATAAATCTGTTTAAATACTAGATGTAAATGGCATTAAGACTGTTGCCCAGAATTTTTAAAAAGTGAAATTTTTACATTGCTAACTTCCGAAATAGAAACTTATGTTTTCATCAAAAAATTCGATTCGCTAATTTTAGGTTTTTTCGACGTTTCAAGCCATTCTGAATCGAACGAGACGAACATTTAAGGAAAAAGTATGTGTGTGCGTGTGCGTGTGCGTGTGCGTGTGCGTGAACAGATTTTTTGCCGTAAATCGACGATTTCTTAAAAAAGCCTGAACCGATTTCAGATATTTAAAAACCATTTGATGTATCTCAATGAGGACTATCGTCTGTCAGTTTTGTGAGACGATCTGCCGAGCCGTTTCTTTGTAATTTGGTAAAAAGTGTTAAATATTTCGTCCACATTTAAGCTCATACTACCGAATCTATTTTAAAAAAATAAAAAACTGTTTGAAAGATATTAGTTTGGAATGATACTGATTAGTTTTAGGTGAAAATCTACCTATACGTTTTTTGTAATTAACTGTTGAAAAAAAATTAAGCCGATTTTTATGGAACTTTCTTTGGCGATGTATATCATCATGGTCTTATAGAACTTACTGAATCATTACGGCCTTAGGACAAGTAGTTTAAATTTAAAAATTCATCAAAGTTTGGGAAAATGAATAGTTTTTTTTGGCGTTTGTTAAATGTATAATTAGAAGATTTACTTGGTATAACGATAGAGTACTTGGTCTTAATGAACATACTAAACCATCATAGTCCTACGGAAAGTGGTTCAATTATAAAAATTGTTGATTTTTGAAAATTTGCTTTTAGAAAATACTCCGAGTTAATGTGTTCGTTCGTTCGTTTTAAATGTGTGTAATAAATCCACTCGGAATACTTTTAATCACTCATAAATTAATTTGTTTATTATTGATTAAGTCGATTATCAACACATATCGGGAAGTTCATGTAACTTGCCTTAAGGCAAAATACCAATACCAACTACATAGTTTGTTTTTATGTTTCATAATAGTATATCGATGCTTTTCTGACGCAACCTCGTATCTCAGAAACTACTACTTTTCAGGAGAGACAAAAAACGTTTTATAACGAATTTTTGAACTGCTGTTAACCATTTTTTTTATAAATTTTAAAAATATTCAATCTTGTGACAATTATTTGAGACAAGTATGATATTACAAACAATTAATCATTATTTTTTCTTCAATTCTTTGAGATACGTGTTTGTCGCACGGAAAAAAATGTAACATACGTGGTTGCGTCATGCTGTTTTCAAATAAGAGTACATAAATAACTTTCTTCAATTGTTTTATTTTGAGAATCGATCAACTTTTTAAATAATTCTTAATAAAAAAAACAAACATTATTAAACTTGTGGTATATGTTAGTTTATAATTACGACAATATAGTATCTGGCCATAGTTTAGGTATTTCAATATCTAGGATATTTAACTTTTTCATGGATTTATAATTTACTACTTTGTGATTATCATTTTTATTGTTACTTTTATTATTTTTTGTTATTATTTCTTTATTTAATGATTTTTTATCTGCGGATGACACATTATCTAACTCTAAAAAATACAAAATTTAATTTCATTTATCGTCAGTAAGAATTGATAATTGTTTAATTTTTGTAGCTTACTGTGATATTTGTTCTCAACATAATAAAAATATAACTAGTGGTGCATGGCATCGTGCCTTTAAGCAAATTGGTGGAACTTCCCGTTCCGTAATTAAATAGAATCGAGGAATATTAAATGATTACAAATAGATTATTGTAAGTACTATAACTTTTGTTATTTGTATTTGAATGACAAAATATAAGAATAAACTGGACAACGACGTTTATATATGTTTACATAAAAAGTAAATAAAAGTAAAAAAAAACATATCTCATATATATTTCTGAGAATTATATAAACTAATTTGCAAATTTAAATTTATTTATTTGAAGTATATAAGAGAGTTTTAGAATTTTAGCTAGCATTAAAATTAAAATCCGAATCATTTTTCATATTTAAACAAAGAAATCATTGTAAATTTAAAAAAATGGACAAAAAAAATCTGCTTTCCTAAACTAATCGAATCTTTATACTGCAAAATGTTCATTGAATCATTCGAATCGGAAGCTTTGAAACGACTGGGCCTGTCTTTTCCAGAAACTAATCACCACGTCATCAATAAAAATTGAATGTTTTTAAATAATTCAAATCGGATGCTCTGTTTTCTCAATAGGAAACGATTGTTTTTTGAATGTTTCAAATCGGTTGATCTGTGCTCCCGAAAACGTGGACAGAAAATTATATCCACACACACACGCACACAAACACATACATCCATTTTATTAAGGTATGTCAAGATATTCAGAAACCTCTGAAACGTTAAATATGCAAAAAGTTTCATTTTCAATTTTCGGAAAATTACTATAACTTGCGGTAAGTAAATAATAAATATATTTATTAACTATCGTTCATTAAATTTTAATAACAAATAACTTAATTGAATAATAATTTTTATTAGAAGGATTGAACTAAACAACATTGCTGACAGCGAAACTTGTTCATATACGCCACCATGTATTCTGAGATACGAGGTTGCGCATGGCACATTTTTCTGAATTGAGATACGTGATTGTATTTTTCTCAATAAAAAACGTTCGGTTGATTTTTTTTTTACAAAACTTCACAGATCTATGCGTCTATATTTAGTGATTGATTTTCCGATTAAAACTCAAAATCGTCAAAAATCGAGTTACGAGGTTGCGTCAGAAAAGCATCGATATGTATATTTATGCATTTGCTTACTCAATGGGGCATCGGCGCCCCGTCTATTCCCGGTTCACGGTCCTCACGCACAAAAATATTTCTATTTCCAAATAAATACTTCCAAAAACAATTACGAAAACAAATCAGGCCTCATTTGGCGATAACGTCTAGACTGAAATATTTTATTTTAACAACACTAATTACTACAAATTATGATCTTTATCGGCAAGCGATTTAAAATTAAAAATAAACACGCCATATTGAATTCGTGACATTTTATATAAACAATAATAATAATATAATTTTGGGTTTTAAGAAATAATTATGTGAATATTGAAACAAATTACTATTATTTTTGGTTCACCTCACTCGAACCGAAAACCAAACTAGTGGTGTATGGCATTGTGCCTTAAGGCAAATTGCTGGAACTTCCCATACCGTAATGAAATATTCGAGAAATTTTAAACGTTTTCAAATATATTATTACAACAAATACTGTAACTTTCATTATTTTTGCTATCCTGTTATATCTGAGCAAAAAATCAAATGTAAATCATAAATCAATTTATTTCCACTACATTAACAATCGTTATTTCATTTCGAATTCGATTTCAAAAACAAAATAGTTGCCAAATAGTTACACAAAATTGAAAAAGTGCTCCCGTATAGTCACAGTCTAAACGCGCTTGCAAATAATTCCGTGCGACATTTTCACTTATACTGTGCTTAGCTTGGGGGCATTTTCACATTTTTCAATGGTTTTCACAAAATTGGAAAAATTTTAAGGGACTAAAAACCCCATCAGGCAATACAAACAAAAATAGAGAAGGAACTCTACTGACGAGCAAACAGAGGCAATTATTGAGGAAACTACGAGGGAAAAAAATATTTTCTTAGCTCATTGAAGATAAGAGATCAGGATTCTGAAAAAAGAACTCTACTGTCAACTGTGACTTTACGGGAGCACTTTTTCAATTTTGTGCAAATTAGGCATGTTATTATAAATCCTTTTTAGTATTGCCAGATCATCTCGAATGTCCGTCAATGTCACAAATTTTTCCATATTTGAATTAGATGAATCATTTTCGAAATCGATGAATGTTATCAGGTTGAAAAGGTTGATTAAACTTTATTTTAAATCTGAATTTGTGATAAAATTCGATTAAATAAATTGAAATATTTCAAGACACCTATTGTTGTCTGTAATAAGCTATTGTCTTTCTAATCATAAAAGATAAATCTGAATATATATATATATATATATATATATATATATATATATATATACGGGTGTATGATTTGCTACTTCTCCTAAACGGTTATTCGGATTTTGATAAATCTTTCTGAAGTTTGTTTAGGATTTTTTTTAGGATGTAAATGATTCAGGATAAAAATATAGTAATATTGTAGAAATAAATGGGAAAAAATACAAAAAACCACTTATCATTTGAAATAGAAAACATCTGAACTGTCATCTGCTAGAAATGTCAATTCACTTAAAATTTGAATTTAGCTGAAATTATAAGTCTAGATAATATTAGAATATAATTTACAAGTAAAATGTAATGTCTACATTATTATTGGCAAAAAGCAGCTGAGATGTCCCAGAAATTAAAATAATATAAGATACAGTCAACAGTATATGTTTGGCAGATGAAATTATATAAGCAGATTTCTTTTATTTCCATTTATATAAGCAGATTCCATTTATTTTTACAAATTTGTTTGTACTCAAATGATATTTATCACTCTCGTTATTTCAAATTTTAAATATTTTAATTCGTCAATTTAAAAAAACTCTTGATATATCAATTTTTTACATTAAATTTTCTATCTCGAAAAACAAAATTAGCAAATATTTATATTTTTTATCCTACGATATAATAATTTATTATTAGTTTGTTTTCAAAAATCAAAAGTACAATAAATCATTAACCAAATAATATTACCAAAATCTCTCCCAGCGCCCTGTCTATTACCTTGCATTGCGTCTTATAATTATTATCGAAATCGAAACTTGTTCTTTAATTGTTATTTTCATTTAAAATATTATCTCTAACATGTTATCTTCCACGTTCGATTTTATTTTAATTTATTAACAATGACAATTAGTCACACGTGACGTGTATAGTCGTCGCAGTCGCCCTGTCTATTGTCTCAATAAATAAATATTGGATTTTGATAAAAATTATTCGAATGATAATTTGAAGAATGACTCATGTAATGAAATCTTTTGTAGCTCTGAATTTTGTGAGAAAAGTTGGAAAAACTGGTATTTGGCGGTAAAATAGATACTTTGAGGAATTAAGTAGTAAAATTATAAGGTTGTGCGTCCTGTAGAGCTCATTAAAATGACATTCTTAGAAGAGATTGATGTTTACTTGTATCCATGTGGAACAAATTTTGATAAATCTTTTTTAGGTCAAAATTTTGTTAGAAAACTTATCAAATTTAGGCATTTTTAGGAATAACATACTCAAATTTCAAGTTTGTAGTGCAAACGGTGTGTCCTGTAGAGCTCATCAAAATGACATTCTTAGAAGAGATTGGTATTTACTTGAACCTATACAAGATGTAGAGCACATTTTGATAAAATCTCTTATAACTCAAAATTTTGTTAGAAAATCTATCAAATTTAGTATTTGTGATTATAACAGACATTTTGAGGAATATTATACTTGAATATAAAAATTTTATTGCAAACGGTGCGTCCTGTAGAGCTCGTCAAATTGTCATCTCACAATAGATAGATATAACTCTATATATTTATAACTCAAAATTTTATTAGAAAACTAATTAAATTTAGTATTTGTCATTATAACGGACATTTTGAGGAATGATATACTTGAATTTCAAGATTATAGGACAAACGGTGCGTCCTGTAGAGCTCATCAAACTGTCCTATTTTGTCGTAGATTGATCTTCACATTTATACATACTTTTATTGCACACTTTGATAAAATATTTTATAACTCAAAATTTTGTTAGAAAACTCTTGAAATTTAGTATTTGCAATCATAATAGATATTTTGACAAATAACATACTAAAATTACAAGGTTGTAGTACAAACAGTGCGTCCTGTAAAGCTCATCAAAATGTCATCTCAGAGTAGATTGATGTTCACATCCATACGTACACATAGAGTACATTTTGTTAAAATCTTTTATAACTCAAAATTTTGTTAGGAAACTTATAAAATTTAGTTTTTGTCATTTTAATAGACATTTTGAGGAATAACATATTGAAATTTAAAGGTTGTAGGACAAACGGTGCGTCCTGTAGAGCTCATCAAAATGTCATCTTCAGTAGATTGGTATTTACTAGCACCTATGCAAGATGTAGAGCACATTTTGTTAAAATGACTTATAAATCAAAATTTTGTTAGAAAACTCATCAATTTTAGTATTTGTCCTCATAATAGATATTTTGACAAATAATATAGTAAAATTACATGGTTATAGTACAAACTGTGAGTCCTGTAGAGCTCATCAAAATAATCTTACAGTTGATTGATTTACTCTAAATTCAACATGTATCTACATTTAACTACACTTGTCAGTAAATTGTTACTTCTAAAACTGCTTTCAGTCAAAAATAATGTTTTTTTTTTCAAAGACAAACGATGGTGAGTGGTTTTCGACAATTTTTTTATTGTTATTATATCTACATTGTTACTAGTTATTTTTATGAGAAATCATTCATATATGCACTTGCAAAAACAAAAATTAAATCAGTCGGTATAAAGGGAATTCGAGGTATGAGTATATTTTTATTTTTTTGGAATTAGAAACCAAACAACAGTAAACTAGTGGTGTATGACATTGTGCATTGAGGCGAATTGCTGAATCATTCTAATCGAAAGCTTAGTTCTTTCAAAAACTTTTTCTGAGGTATGCCAACATGTTCAGAAACCTTCAAAACGTGAAGAAATGCAAAAGTTTTCATTTTCGGCCCATTACTATAACTTACCCTACGGGAAGTTAATTAAAAATTACAACTTTCTCAAAGATGCAATATCTTCTCCAAGTTCTCTACTTGCCCCATAACAACACACAAAGTACTCGTATACTTTCCCCCCCCCCAATATATAATTCCTTTCCGGGTCACCCCTTGCCCCGGGGGCTCCCTTGACCTCCCCACTTGGGGAAGCCCACCCAGTTAGTTGCATAAGGCATAAGTATTGATTTCGCACTGCTGGACCCTTTCCCCCCACTTCACCTCCACCTACACCCCCCCTTTTCCTCTGCGCCCTTTTCCCCCCGCCGGCCCCTTCTGACGTCAGATGAAAACAAGCGGTGACGCGTCGTTTTTGGCAATGAACTAAAACCGTTTGTTTGGGGGGTGCGGGCGGGCGCCCGCCCTAAATGCTTTCGGGGGCGGCTGTTGTCACGTTGCCGGGGTTACGATGCGGCGGTGACCTAGTTTTCGAGTTGGAGGCCGATGCGAAAATTACGATGGGGATACGAGGGTGAATGCGAGTAGGACTCGTCGGGGAAATTTATCGATTGACCTATATATATGTTTTTTCGAGGCGAAGATGTTAGATGTTTGTCTTGTGAGTAGAGCGAGTTGGTTAAAGGAATGTTGTACAAACAGGTCATTCATGGTAATTGTATACTTTTTGAGATCCGATTTCACACATCCTCAGTGCAAGAAACAATTTGATAAATGTTCTATTTGAATAAATAGATACGTTTCACGATTCTTTGGAATAATTTTTGGAATTAAAGAAAATTAAAACTAGTTGGGTGTATGGCATTGTGCCTTAAGGCAAATTGCTGGAACTTCCCGTACCGTAACGAAATGTTCGAGGAATGTTCAATGTTTTCAAATAGATTATTATAAATATTGTAACATTGTCTAATATTTATAAGAATTATATAAACTGAATTGCAAAGTTGAAATTATTTGTAAAGTATATTAGAACTATAGTCAGAATTAAAAATGAAGTTGAAACAATTTTTTTTTCCAAAATCAATTATTTTGTTAAGACAAGCAGAAAATTCTTTGAATCATTCAAATCGGACGCTTGTTCTCTCAAAATCTGCAATTTTTTACATATTTAGCCCCGTATCTTTGAAATGGCTGGGCCTGCCTTTGCCAAAAACTAATGAACACTTCTCCCAGTCATTACTAATTGAATGTTTTTTAGATCATTCAAATCGGATACTCCGTTCTCTCAAAAACTCGATTTCTATTTTCTGCATTCTTTGCTCTTTATCTCCGTAACTGCTGGACCTGCCTTTGCCAAAAACAAATCAGCACATCTCCTTATCAATAGGAATCGAATGTTTTTTGAACCATTCAAATCGGTTGATCCGTGCGCCCGAAAACGTGACTGGAAATTTGTATCCATACATACATGCACACACACACACACATCCATTTGTTCTGAGGTATGCCAAAATGTTCAGAAACCTTCAAAACGTCGAGAAATGTGAAAATTTTCAATTTCGATTTTAAGTTTTTTTCGATTTTTAAGCAGTTAATAAAAAAAATCTTTCTCCAGAAGAAATTGTTTTTCCAAAACAAGCAAAATGTTTTTTGAATCATTCAAATCGGTTGAACCGTGCTTACGAAATCGTGAACAAGAAATTGTATCCACACTCACACATACACAAATACATCCATTTTTTTGAGGTATGCCAAAATGTTCAGAAACTTCTCAAACTTGAAGATATGCAAAAATTTTCATTTTTGATTTTTTGCGATTACTATAGCATACTTTATGGGAAGTTAACCTAGCAAAATTTGGAATATAAAGAACAATACTGACGAGCAAACTTAAAGACAAAACTTGAAAATAAAAAGGACTCTACTAACGAGCTAACTGAAATATAATACGTAAAATAAAGGACTCTACTGATCAGCAAACTGAATCTCGGCATGAAAAAAATTAAAAATGGACTCTACTGACGAGCAAATTAAAATGCAAGAGGTACAATAAAAAAGGACACTACTGACGAGCAAACTGAAATGGGATACGATAATAAAAAAGACTCTACTGACTAGCAAATAAATATTATTTCTTACAATATTTAAAATAAAAAAGGACTCTACTGACGAGCAAACTAAAATACAGGATATAAAGTTAGAATACAAAATAGGACTCTATTGACATCATATATTTCATGATTTGAAAGCAAACTTAACTAGTGGGGTGGGTGGCATCGTGCCTTAAGGCAAATTGCTGGAACTTCCCGTACCGTAACGAAATGTTCGAGGAATACTGAATGTTTTCAAATAGATTATTATTATAAATATTGCAACATGGTCTAATATTTATAAGAATTATATAAAGTGAATTGCAAAGTTGAAATTATTTGTTTGAAGTAAATAAATTTATCGATTGACCTATATAGTTTTTTGAGGCGGAAGATGTTAGATGTTTGTCTTGTGAGTAGAGCGAGTTGGTTAAAGGACTGTTGAACAAACAATTCATTCATGGTAATAGGATAGTTTGAATTTAAAGCTTTGAAAATGTTTTTTTTTGGGAAAAATTAATTTTGTTTTTAACCTTCCGTTAAAATATTTTAAGTTATAAGTCATTTTATCAAAGTGTGCCCTACAAGTATGTATAGATGTGAAGATCAATCTGCTACAAAATATGACATTAAGATTGGTTTGACAGGACGCACTGTTTGTACTACAACCTTGAAATTCATGTATATTATTCCTCAAAATGTCTGTTATAATGACGAATACTAAAATTGATAAGTTTTCTAACAAAATTTTGAGTTATACAAAATTTTATCAAAATGTGCTCTAAGTGTAGAAGTAAACTATTTAGAGATGGATGACATTTTGATGAGCTTTACAGGACGCACCGTTTGTCCTACAATCTTGAAATTTCAGTATGTAATTCTTCAAAATATCTATTTCCTTACGAAATATAAAAATTGACGAGTTTTTTCATAAAATTTTAAGTTATAAGACATTTTATCAAAGTGTGCACTACAAGTATGTATAAATGTGAAGATCAATCTACTACAAAATAGGACATTTTGATGAGCTCTACAGGACGCACCGTTTATACTATAACCATGTAATTTTACTATATTATTTGTCAAAATATCTATTATGAGGATAAATACTAAAATTGATGAGTTTTCTAACAAAATTTTTAGTTGTAAGACATTTTATCAAAGTGTGCACTACAAGTATGTATAAATGTGAAGATCAATCTACTACAAAATATGATATTATGATTGGTTCTACAGGATGCACTGTTATAGTAAGTTATAGTAATGAGCCGAAAATCGAAAATAATTTTTTTTGCATATTTACACGTTTCCGAAGTTTCTGAACATGTTAGCGTACCTCAGAAAAAATGGATGTGTGTGTTTGTTTTGTGTGTCCGCATTTTTTTGTTCACGTTTCCGGGCGCACTGTTCAACCGATTTGAATGATTCAAAAAACATTCGATTCCTATTGTTAGGGAGATGTGCTGATTAGTTTTTGGCAAAGGCAGGTTCAGCCGTTACGGAGATACGGAGCAAAGAATGCAGAAAATACAAATCGAGTTTTTGAGAGAACGGAGCATCCGATTTGAATGATCTAAAAAACATTTAATTTGTAATGATGGGGAGAAGTGGTGTTTTGTTTCTGGCAAAGGCAGGTACATCCGTTTTGGAGATACCGAACTAATTGTGCTTCTCACTTATATACTTCAAATAAATGATTTTAAGTCTGCAATTCAGTTTTCAGAATTCTTGAAAATATGAGATAAAGTCCTTTAATTCTAACCCCGCCTGATCAAGTTTTGTTAATCTACTTTTTATAAAATAAGAATAATGAAAATTAGATTCATAGATTAGATTTATAATAATCTATTTGAAAACATTTAATATTCCTCGAATATTTCGTAACGGTACGGGAACTTCCAGCAATTTACCTTAAGGTACGATGCCGTTTTTAATTCTACTGCATTCTTACCAATATTGAATAGTTATATTTAAATTATTATAAAATTCTTGAATTTGACTCCCCCTAATTGGATGTTAGCTATATTCTGATTGGATTCCGACTGGATTGTTACTAGGTTCTTATTGGGTTCCTATTAGTTCCTAGAAATGTGTTTGAAAATTTTCAATTAAAAATCGCAATGTTTAAATTTAATTGTAAGTTACAACGTCGTTTTCGTAAAAACAGTTAAAAATGGTATTTCAATTATCACACATATTGGGAAGTTCATGCAACTTGCCTTAAGGCAAAATGCCACTTACACCTAGTCAATTATTTAATTCAAAATAATTTGCATTAATATTTTAAAATGTAAAACAAAGGTCATCACATATTTTACAAACGCGACTTTTGTATAAACAATATATTATTTAAACAAGTTCAACGTTAAATCAATGTCACGGTGTTTGTAATAGGACTCTACTCACGAGCGAACTAAAAAAAACATGGGAATGAAAATAAAGTTTTATAAACGAGGAAAATTTAATAGTAATCTAGAAATTGAAAACAGGACTCTACTGACGACCAAACTGGAATAAAAGACACTAAATAAGAAAAGGACTCTACTGACGAGCAAGTTGACATACAAACTACAAATTATAAAAAGGCTCTGCTGACGAGTAAAATGTAATAAAATTCTAATAAAAAAAAATTACTAACGAAAATTGTAAATCGAATCTGAAAAGGCTAATGGGACTCTACTGACAAGCAAACTAAATTAAAATACAAGACGGGATATTTCTATTGCCGTAAAAAAGGACTCTACTGACGATCAAAAAATAAAATCCTAAATATTAGAATCAAAATAAGATTTTATAAACGAGCATAATAATAAATAGTATAGATATTTAAAAACGGACTCTACTAAGGAACAAAAAAAAAATTACTAAAAAGTAATGAAGGAACTCTACTGACAAGCATACTAAATAAAACTAAAACTTTCAGAGATTGTTGTTTTATCATTTTAGGAAATTTTATAATTATATCTTATGTATAAAATTCTTCTGTACGGATGTATGATTTGATACGGTTATTCGGATTTTGATAAATCTTTCTAAAGTTTGTCAAAGGAATTTTTTAAGATTTAATGAACAATAAAACTATAGTAATATTGTAGAAATAAATGGCAAAAATTACAAAAAAAAACACTTATCATTGTTTGACATTTCAACTGTCATCTGCTAGAAATGTCAATTTACTTGAAATTTGAATTTAAGTGAAATTTGAATTTAAGTGAAAATATTAGAATATAATATACAAGAAAAATGTAATGTCTACATTATTATTGTTGGATGCCAATAAAGTTTTTCTTGGGGTATCTAGGTCAAGTTTTCGTGTCAGTAGAGTCTTTTTATTATAATATAGTTTAATCTAACTTGATTAAACAATTTTTTGTGTCAGTGGAGTCCTTTTAAAAATATCAAAACAACTTGCTTGTCAGTAGAGTCCTTTTTTGAGACTTATATTCAGTGTGCTTGTCACTCGTCTACTTTCGTCCTTTTTTTAAATCTAGATTAAGTTTTTGTGTCAGTAGAGTCTTTTTTTGAAATCTAAAATCTGTTTGCTGAAACTTTGTCTCAATTTTCAAAATAAAGAATTTTTTTATAAAGTCTTGATCCATTTAAACAGTTTGATTGTCAGTACAGTCCTTTTTAAAATCTAAAACCAGTTTGATTGTAAGTAGAGTCCTTTTTTTATTATAATCTAGATTTATCTAAATGAATTAACTAGTGTTAATGAATTAACTAATTTGTTGAAATTTAAAACCTGTATTTTTTTATTGCCGAAAAGCAGCTGAGATGTACCAGAAATTAAAATAATATAATATACAATATATGGTTTGGCAGATGGCATTATGTAATTCAGTTTAATAAATAACGCAACAAGTCCAAAATTGCATATACATTATTTTTTTAAACTTATGCATGTCGCATTTTGGTTTACTTTACTAAATTATTTAACAACACAAACAAATATTTCTACTTATTAAAAAAATGATTTAGAATTTTGTTTCGCGTGTCAAAAATGCATTTGTTTGGCATTGGATATGATGGAATTTTTAGCATGTTGATCTTAGATTGAATAGTGCACCATATGAACTAGATTTTACAAATTAATTCACCAAAGATTTGAACATAAACAATAATGTTTATTAAAGTATTAGTAAGAAAAATGTACTTTAGAAATTGTAATTGCCAAGAAGCAACTAATGAAAATTATAGACTAAATTCTTGAAGCAATTATGTTGTGTGGTAAAATCAAGTGTGATATTGTTCTTTTACCGCAAATACTATATTATTTTTTTCTGAATTTCTTATACTGCTTATGCTAAGACTATAAATGAATTACAAAACTAGGACATCAAATAGAATATTAAAAAGTATTGGATAGGATATTAAAAAATTTGGAACTTTTGCATTGTAGACGTGGGTACAGGACAACGTCTGTCGGGTCATCTAGTTAGTATATATATATATATATATATATATATATATATATATATATATTACAATTACTCATTGTTCTTCCTGTGTTCTTGAACATTCAAGGAAAATCCAAAATGCAATTCAATGGCGTCATCATACATATTCACTCGTTCTCCTATATCAGCATATTGTTTCTACTAGCAAGTCTCTTACCTTTTATTTATCATCATCATTATTATTATTATCCGATAGCCTTGAATTCTAAATGTTTAGAATTTAGAATTTGCGATGCACAGATTGACAAATGCACTGTTGCCAAGACGGCCGAGGACGAAGGTCATTGGTAATAGAAATATTTGTAAAACTAGTCGGTATTGGTATTTTGCCTTGAGGCAAGTTACATGAACTTCCCGATATGTGTAAATAATCGACTTAATCAATAATGAACAAATTAATTTATGAGTTATTAAAAGTATTCCGAGTTCATTTATTGCACATGATTGAAAACGAACGGACACGTTTACTCGGAGTATTTTCTAAGAGCAAATTTTTAAAAATCAATAATTTTTATAATTGAACCAGTTTCCGTAGGACTTTAATGGGTTAGTATGTTCATTAAAACCAAGTATCAAGTAAATCGTCTAATTTTAATTTTAACAAATGTCAAAAGAGCTACTCATTTTCTCAAACTTTGGTAAATTTTTAAAATCAAACTATTTGTCTTAAGGCCGTAATATTTCAGTAAGTTCTATAAGACCATGGTATATATCGTTAAAAAAAATTCCATAAAAATCGGCTTAATTTTTTTTTTCAACAGTTAATTACAAGAAAACGGCTCGGTAGATTTTCACCTAAAATTAATCAGCATCATTCCCAAATGATATCTTTCGAACAGTTTTTGATTTTTTAAAATCGATTTGGTAGTATGAACTCAAATGTGGACGAAAAGTTTTCACACTTTTTCCAAATTACAAAGAAACGGTTTGGCAGATCGTCTCACAAAACTCAGAAATGATAATCCTGATCAAGATACATTGAATGGGTTTTGAATTTTTGAAATCGGTCCAGCTGTTTTCGAGAAAACGTCGATTTACAGCAAAAAATCTGTTTATACACACACACACACACATCCTTTTCACCTTAAATTTGGTCTCATTCGATTCAGAATGGCTTGAAACGTCGAGAAAACATAAAATTAGCGAATCGGATTTTTTTATGAAAACATAAACTTCTCATAAATAAATGCAAAGTGCGGTTAGGTTCCAGCAATAGCCACATTATTCTATATTTCTTTAAAGAAACCATATAAAGTATTATACATCATTAGAAAGGTCTCAAAATTCTTAGTTTTTTTCTATATATCGCAACTTTACTTCACTTTATATAAAATGAAATAATATTTATAAATACTGAATATTTTGTTATAAAATATATAAATATACTGAGTATTTTGTTATAAAAGATTCGAAATATTTATAGGTTGAAAGTTACTATATATTCTAAATAAGAAGTACCAAATGTTTCTCATTAAAACTACTATTTTCTCGCCAACTATAAAGCATATTGACTATTTATAATAATTTAGTTAAAAATATTCAAATTTTTCAAAAATGTCAAATTTTCAAAGAAAATCATAAAAAATATCATTTTTTTCAAAGATTTCAAAAGATTTTAAAGGTTTTTTAAAAATTTTAATTTTCGGTACGGGAAGTTCCAGCAATTTGCTTTAAGCCGCCTTGCCATACACCACTAGTTGAGGCTTTCATGAAATAAGTACTTATGTATTATTGTGCCATCTGGCAACCCTGGGATTCTCTTTGTTAAGTTTTACTCAATCGGGCAACACTAATGCCGTCAGAATAAACTCAGATAGGAACTATATTCGTGATATTACATTTCATCGGACATCAACTAATAATCATCTTAAGTAACACCTCGTTTATCCGGCCGTCGGTTATACGGATTCGCGATTATCCGGACTCAAATTCCGGATAATTATCCGAATTCAAATTTTTGCATGATTAATGCTGCAGTTTAGTATATGTATGTAATGTAATCTATGAAAACATGTATGTATGTATGTATGTATGTATGGATTTGTTATTTTTATAAAATACACAACATTATTCTTCATACAATCGATTATCCGGATTTTCGATTACCCCAATGCCTATGGACAACAATTAGTCCGGTTAATCGGGGCTCTACAGTACTAGAATAAACTCGTGGGGTGTATGGCATCGTGCCTTAAGGCAAATTGCTGGAACTTCCCGTACCGTAACGAAATGTTCGAGAAATATTGAATGTTGTCAAATAGATTATTATAAATATTGTAACATTGTCTAATATTTATAAGAATTATATAAACTGAATTGCAAAGTTAAACATATTTATTTAAAGTACATTAGAACTTTAGTCAGAATTACGATTAAAATCTGAATTATTTTCGATATACAAAAAAAAAATTTTTTGAAAACAAAAATTGAAACAAATTATTTTGTTAAGACAAGCAGAAAGTTTTTTGAATCATTCAAATCGGACGCTTGTTCTCTCAAAATCTGCAATTTTTTACATATTTAGCCCCGTATCTTTGAAATGGCTGGGCCTGCCTTTGCCAAAAACTAATGAACACTTCTCCCAGTCATTACTAATTGAATGTTTTTTAGATCATTCAAATCGGATGAATCGTTCTCTCAAAAACTCGATTTCTATTTTCTGCACTCTTTGCTCTGTATCTCCGAAACGGTTGGACCTGCCTTTGCCAAAAACTAATCAGCTCTTTTCCCTATCAGTAGGAATCGAATGTTTTTTGAACCAATCAAATCGGTTGATCCGTGCGCCCTAAAACGTGACTGGAAATTTGTATCCATACATACACACGCACACACACATACACGCACACACACACATCAATTTTTTCTGAGGTATGCCAAAATGTTCAGAAACCTTCAAAACGTCGAGAAATAAACAAAAGTAAAGTAAAAATTTTCAATTTCGATTTTTGGCTCGTTACAATAACTTACCCTACGGGAAGTTAATAAGTATATGCTGAAATATCGTACCATCGGGTAACCCTATTAAGTTAAATAAACTTTAGCCTTTGTAGTATTTTTTCAATATCGGGCAATACCGACACCAGCATCTGAATAATTTCAAACAGGTTCATATATTTTGACTTTTTGACTTTTACAATTGATATTAGGTCTTCTAAGATTGTATTTATATGTATATTGATTACGATTATATAGTTCTATGAGATATTCTATTATATTTTTAATTCTTGGCCCTTGGCCCTTCATGTTAGTGCCACTGACAATGAATGCTACTGTTGACGCACTCGTACACAACTTCATATCGGTATATGTAATATACCACAGATGCAAGAACGTACTTTTTTACAATATATATATATATATATATATATATGTATATATATATATATATGTATATATATATGCGCAAATATACATATTACATATGCAGAGTGGAAATGGGATAATTTTCGTATTTTTTTTTATTCATTAAAACTGTCTATGTTTATTTTCAAAGTTTGCTCGTCAGTAGAATCCTTTAATTTTATTGGTTTCTTGTTTTAATTCATTGCTAGTAAAGTCATTTTTAATTTTTTTAGATTTCTTTATATCATAAGTTTTTTCAACATAAATTTTATGAGAAACACCCAAAATGTTGTGTTATTATTATGAACAACAAAATCATCGCGTCGACCCGGAAGCCGTAGCAACCGGGACGCCGTCGAAGAAACGTGGACTTTTTTTATAGTAATGTTAAACTCAACGATGTCAACCCTCTGATTCTTTATCGATTATTTTACTTTTTTGTATAAATATATTTGATTCGAAAAATTTATAGTACGAAATGCTCGTCAGTAGAGTCCTTATTTTATTTTTATTTAATTTTTTTGTTAATACAATTTATAGTTCTCTTTTCATTGTCTCATATCTTACATTCTGATTCAGTTTGCTCGTCAGTGGAGTCCTTTTCTATCTTCTGGTTTGGTTATTTGCTCAAACAACTTCAGTAACAAACTGAAATATAAAAAAGGACTCTACTGACGAGCAAATTAAGTACCTAATCGAAAAATAATAAAGGGACTTTACTGACGAGCAAATTAAGTACCTAATCGAAAAATAATAAAGGGACTCTACTGACAAGCAAATTAAGTACTCAATCGGAAAATAAAATAGGAGTCTACTGACAAGCAACCATAAAGAAAATGTAAAACGTGAAAATGAAAATAAGGTTTTATAAACGAGTAAATTGAATAGTGATCTAGAAATTGATAAAAGGACTTTACTGACGAGCTAACTTAAATAAAATCTAAAATATGGGAATAAAAATTAGGTTTAATAGGCGAGAAAATTATATGATTATTTAATGATTGGAAAAAAGAACTCTACTGACGAGCAAAAGAAGTGACCAATCTGAAAATAAAAATGAGACTCTACTGACAAGCAAACTCAAATAAAATACAAAACCCAAAAATGAAAATTGGGTTTTATAAACGAGTAAATTAAATAGTAATTTAGAAATGAAAAAGGGACTCTACTGACGAGCAACTTAAGTAATAATCTACGATATAAAAAAGGACTCTACTGATAAGCAAACTTGAATAAAACTCGAAACATTAGAATGAAAACTAAGTTTTATAGACGAGTAAATTGAATAGTAGTCTAGAAATTAGAAAAGGGACTCTACTGACGAGCAAACTAAAGAATAAGACTCTACTGAGAAGCAAACTTGAATAAAATTTGAAACATTGAAAAAATAAAAATTTAATTTTATAAACGAGTAAATTAAATAGTAACCTAGAAATTGATAAAAGGACTCTACCGAAGAGCAAATTAAGTACACAATTGTAAAATAAAAATGGGACTCTACTGACAAGCAAACTTGAAAGAAATTTGAAAAATTAGAATGAAAATTCAAAACGATCAAATGAAATAAAGAATTGAAAAAAGACTCTACTGACGAGCAACTTAAGTAACAAACTAAAATATAAAAGAGGACTGTACTGACAAGCAAACTTGAAATTTGAAACATGGGACTAAAAATTAAATTTTATAGACAAGTAAATTAAATAGTAATCTAGAAATAGAAGAAAAGACTCTACTGAGGAGCAAAGAAATCACTAGTGGTGCATGGCATTGTGCTTTAAGGCAAATTGCTGGAACTGCCCGTACCGAAAACTAAATTAATAAAAAAAAACTTTGCAAATCTTTGAAACAATTAGATTTTTGAGAAATTTTGAAAATCCAAAAATCCTTAAAAAAATCGATCACGTGATTAATGTTATCCATTATTAATATCCATAAATAAACTGAAAATAATATCAACAATATATGTTTTTATCATCCGACCCAAATACATCCCTGTCACCGCATACAACTGCATTCACCTATGCACCTAAACTCTGTCGTAACCTTCCAACACACACACAACCAATCATCACTCACTCCATCTCGCTCTCTCATACTACACACCCATACCGCTCGCACCACTCACACTATCATCCGGGCGCGCACAGTACATACTCCTCTCTTCTAAACTAGGTCAGCTAGAGGCCGACCAATCAGAACACTTCTAACCGGTCACGTGCCTTTGTTATTATACATCAGCTGAGACCGGCCGGTCACACGATGAAGAACAGACGTCGGTTGAAGGTGATGGTGTCCTTGTCTGGATAGTGGAGGATGGTATGGTGTTGTTTCGGTCGCGCATCAGCTGAACGGTGGGACGTGTGTCGTGTTGGTGTGCAGGCGGCGACCTGTTTCCCGGCGACCGGATCAGTCACTCGCGAGCATTCGAAGGGTAAAGGACGGAGAGATAAATTAAGAGATTTTGTGTGTTTAAAATGTTTAAATGAGTTTGTGCGGGACTTAAGTGTTGTGTAAAATATAATAAATTAATATATAATATTAAATAGTTTTTGTGATTAAATAAAAAGACTTTGTGTATCAAGCAATATTGAAACATATGGCACTTTATACCAATAATAATATTAAAGCAATACCTAAACCTATACACCATGTCAACAATTAGTGCTAACCCAATACTCTAACCACTATCCTTTACCCCATACTTTACAATGTCTACTGGGAAGAGGTTAGCAAAGCGCTCCATCGTCGGAACCAGGGTATGTGTAGTGTTCTAAAAAAGATCGATATTGAGTACTTTAACTAGCTGTAAGTGGAATTGTGTCTTAAGGCAATTAGGGCATCGTGCCTTAAGGCAAATTGCTGGAACTTCCCGTACCTAAAATTATTATTTTTTTAAAAACGATTGACATTTTTAGAAAAATTTACTTCGAAAAAATTCGATTTTTGAGAAACTATAAATTTGACAAAAAATTACTTTTTTTTGAAAAAAAAATGTTTTCTTCATTTTGACATATTTTGGAAATTCTGAACTTTTTTTCAAAGCAATCGTACTGCTTTAACTGCATAGAGACGATATGTCAAAGCGCACAAGTGCCGCGCCGCCGTCTAACGGATAAGTATTGGTACGGAACCCATAGGAATGTTAACAAAATTTATACTTATTGTTAAAATCTCTATAAAATATCTGATAATTTGATGTGCATATGTCTAATGATCATTTTTAACCGCCAAATGGCATTTTTTTTTACTTTTTTCATTAGATCTCCAAAACCGCTAGACCTGCCTTCATGAAAATTTGATCAATTCTTCATCTTGTCAATATAAGTAAAAGGTTTTTTGAATTATTCAAATCGGACGCTCCGTTCTCTTAAAAACTGAGTTACCGTTTTCGGCACTTTTTGCCCCGTATCTTCGGAACGGCTAGACCTGCCTTCGCCAAAAAGTAATCAGCACGTCTCCTTATCAATACAAATCGAATGCTTTTTGAATTATTCAAATCGATTGATCCGTGTTCCCGAAATCGTCGACGAAATTTGTATCCGCACACACACATATATCCATTTTTTCTAAGGTATGTCAAAATGTTCAGAAGGTTTTGAAACGTAAAGATATATAAAAATTTTCATTTTCGATTTTTTTTGCGATTACTATAACTTGCCATACGGGAAGTTGAAAAGTATCTAATCAAAATATCGATGCCAAAAAAATATCGTGGCGAAAGTATCGATAGTACTCAATATCGAATTTTGAGTACTTTTCATAAAAATCAAAGATAAAAAATATCTAAAACTCATAGGGAATGCAATACCGATGGAAAATTTCAATACCGGTATTTCGGTAATTTTTCATTTTAAAACCGGAATACCGGTAAATTACCGGTATTTTTATTTTTTTAAACAAACATAAACAAAATTGAAAGTTACTAGTACAAGTATAAAAAAAATGTATATACAACTACAACTATATTCACCTAAACAAAATAGAACAATAAGTTTATTTTTTTAAATAATAATTTAACAAAATTATATCCAATTTAATTAATTCATTATCATTACAAGTATATTGAGAACTTTTCACCAAAAACAAAATTATGAGTAAGAAAACCAAAAGCTCATAAAAGATCTTATTGCATTATTATAATAAACTTCAGCATAATCTCCAATATTTCAAAAAAAATAATTTTTCTACACTAATTTAAGATCGGATATTTTGTCGAGATAAATTATAAGTTACTATAATTGTTGAGTATTGTCATTTAAGGCATTGTTATGCTTCTATAGTATTTACAAACTTCGAAACGTTTTCGAAAAATAATATTTTATAATTGTAATAAGAAGCAAAAATATTTAGTAATTATCATAATTATTATGTATAAAGTCAGAAAAAAAAGATTACGCAGGCGTAATCTGTATGATATGAAATATTTTGGCGCAAATATCACTTAAAAAACTGTTACATTTTTGCATAAGATGAAACAAACACCAGTATCTATCAGTCCAATTGTATTTATTGTAACACGATATGAGGCCCTTAGTAAAGCAATAAATATTCAGTTTAATGACGAGTTGAGATAATATTCGACATTTGTTTATCCTATAGAATCACTTGAAGATATAGCTGTTTATGCGAAAATGGAATTTAAAGATAAATTTGTTCCGAGAAATTTAAACTTCAATGTATTATGTATCAAATAGCGCTTATGTAAAAATACCGAAAATACCGGTATTTTTTGGGTAAATACCGATAAAAATGCCACCGAAAAATCGGGCGGTTTACCGGTATTGCATTCCCTAGTGTTAAATATCATATCACAATATTAGAATGAATTCTATTGCTTGCATCTGATGTGTTAAATCAGAATCATTTTCAATATTGTAAAAATTTAACAGTAATTTTTCAATACTAATTTCAAATTCTATAATTTTTCAAAAAAAAGACAAATTATAATAGTTGAGTATTTTTGACAACAATATAATAGTCTGATACTATATTCAAAATGCAATACTTTTTAAGTATTTTTAAGTACAATAATATTTTTAATATTTTTAAGTAAAATAATCTTTTTATATATATAAAAATAAGTCGGGTTTTCCTTCCTGACGAAATAACTCCAGAACGCACGAACCGATTTCGTGCGTTTATAGCTAAGAAAGGTTTATAGCTAAGAAAATTAGTGGTGCATGGCATCGTGCCCTAATGCAAATTGCTGGAACTTCACGCACCGTAATTAAAAATTCGAGTAATGACATTAGTGAGAATTATCAGAATTATGCTTGGTTAAGTCAACGAGCAATTCTTGCCGCAAAGAATAATGATGTAAACGCACTGAATTTCACCATTCAATCAAAAATTGCTCGCGATTTGGTGACATACCAATGATTCCGACTGGTCTTCCGTTTGACTTCAAACGATTGCAATTTCCAGTTCGCCTTGCGTTCGCAATAACAAATCGCAAGGCCAATCGCTTAGTGTTTGCGGGATAAATTTCAAATAGATTATTTAGAAAATCATTGTTTTTCACATGGGCAGTTATACGTTGCCTGTTCACGAGTTGGAAAACCATCCGCTTTGTTTGTGTTAACGTCAGACCAAAAAACAAAAAATGTGGTTTACCAAAGAGCACTTCAATGAAACGGATAATTTGCGGATTCACTTTCGTTTACTTAGAGAACTTCAACTAAAAAACAATTCATTTTTGTAATCGAAATAAATTCATTACCGTTGTATAATAAAATCAAATTTTTCTTTTTCAAATATAAAACAAACAAAAAAATTCTTCATCTTTTTCACGAAACCATCTGGTGGCGAAACGAAGTTCGTCGGGTTTGCTAGTAGTTTTATATATTTTTATTTAATTTGCGTTTTTACAATTCTAAATATGTATATTATGTGTAAACAAAAACAAAATATATATTAGGTCAATATTATTTTTATAATATAGCAAAATATAAAAATCCGTACCTGCGCTGAAAATGTTAGACGTACAAACCTTACGTTTTCTGAAATGAATAATTTAATTAATTATATAAAAACTATTGTCGTATTCTGTTGGAATGTTTATACAAAGACTATATAAACAATTAGGACAGTAAAAACTTGGTGTTTTTAGTCATTTTGTACGTCAAATAAAATTTGGCTTAGTGCGTTTTTTTTTGACAAAATTGCTACTAGCAAAATATGCGAAGTTCAAAGACAATCTAATATGGACGTATAAATAGTAGACATAAAATAACGAGGCTACTGATATATGGAGATCTTGATGACATCAAATTATGGAGAAACATGCTAAAATGTTGGCCCTGTATCTGTCATATCGGCTGCGCCCGACGAAGGGTTAAAGGTGTAATCTACCGAAATATGAAAAAAAAACGAAAATCGATTTTTTCAAAATTTCACACTAATTGTGCCCCTTAATGTTCGAATACTTTTTTTCAGCTCTTTTTTTTTCAGAAACGAAATTCGTGCAACTACTATGATTATTATAAAATTATTATCCTTTTTATTAACCATGAATAAGCTTGACAAAAGCCTGAAATAATATCTATTACTAGCTGACCCGGCAAACGTTGTTTTGCTAAGTAAGGTATATTCTAAACAATTTCTAGAGAATCAAATATATTAATACTTTCAGTGTATGAGGATGTGTTCTTTGAATGCTATATACAATGAGGTATTATAAAAACAATAAACCCCATTAGTTTGTCTACATTTTGTCTGGAAGTTTTACACTTTCTATAGAAAACATGGTATATAATCCAATCCAAGTCTTTTTTTGGTCTTTCGACTTATTGATTACGTTTCAAGTTTTTCAGATTATTTTTGGATTCTGCATTTTGTGTATAATTGTAAATAATACTACTGAGCTTATACAAAATTTTAAAATTTCTGCGAGGAAAGATAGAAAATGAATCAAGTATTTCTTCTTTGCCCTGCTTTTTGAAAAGTTTCAAGTAAAATTCGATGAATTAAAGTAAATTTAATAAAAAGTATATATGTAGAGTAGGGCGAGGCACAAAGGTCCAATTTGACTTTGAGCAAATATTAATTATATTGTAAAAACTATAACAATTATATCATAACAAATAACACATATGAAATGAACAATTATCCGACTACGTTCAGTAATCTGACTTCTACTTTATCATTGTAGAAATGGGCTTTTTTGATATTTTTCAAAAATGTGTTATCTAGAACTTTTTACCCTATAGGCGGGGTAACTTGAAACGGTCAGGTGGCAAACAGGTTTGAAGTCTTATTTTAATTTTAAAGGATTTTACAAAATGATTACATTTTTAAGTAATGCTAAAAAAAAATTACCAACGGAAGAAAATACTTTTATTATGGATTTTCAAAGAGAACCGTTTATCTCCCTCATTTCAAAGATTACCGTTTTCAAATCAAGGCAATTATGGCATCGTGCCTTAAGGCAAATTGCTGGAACTTCCCGTACCGTAACGAAATGTTCGTGGAATACTGAATGTTTTCAAATAGATTATTATAAATATTGTAACATTGTCTAATATTTATAAGAATTATATAAACTGAATTGCAAAGTTGAAATTATTTGTAAAGTAATAAAATCTGAAATATTTTTGATATACAAAAAACTAAAAAAAAAAAAAAATCGAACAAAATTTTTTTTCCAAAATCAATTATTTTGTTAAGACAAGCAGAAAGTTCTTTGAATCATTTAAATCGGACGCTTAGTTCTCTCAAAAACTGCCATTTTTTACATTTTTAGCTCCGTATCTTCTAAATGGCTGGGCCTGCCTTTGCCAAAAACTAATAAACACTTCTCCCAATCATTACTAATCGAATGTTTTTTAGATCATTCAAATCGGATACTCTGTTCTCTCAAAAATTCGATTTTTATTTTCTGAACTCTTTGCTCCGTATTTCCGAAACGGCTGGACCTGCCTTTGCCAAAAACTAATCAGCTCTTTTCCCTATCAATAGGAATGTTTTTTGAACCATTCAAATCGGTTGATCCGTGCGCCCTAAAACGTGACTGGAACTTTGTATCCACACATACATACACACACACACACACATCCATTTTTTCTGAAGTATGCCAAAACGTTCAGAAACCTTCAAAACGTCGAGAAATGTAAAAATTTTCAATTCCGATTTTCGGCCCATTACAATAAATTACCCTACGGGAAGTTAAAAATACGAGTTTTTTATAGCACGGTCCCCATACTGCACGGTACGCACTTGCCGCGTAAAGCGAGGATTTACTGTATTATTATTGATTACGGCTTGCTTATGAATAAACAAACAAATAAACACTCGAATATCCCTTTCTAGGTATGTGCCCCCGGAGACGACGACAAGTTCTATTCGGGCGTCATAATAGCCGTCAAGACGCCCGCGAATGCCTCCAATAACCGCGACAACGCCAACTGCATCCATCTGACGCCCAATACCCGTTACACGGTGCGTTTCGACACGTCGCGCGCCGTCGGCAAGCGAGCGCAAAGGGAGTTCAGGGACGTCGATTTGATAGGGCCGGGTTTCAAGAGCACGATGGGCCTCAAGCTGCTGGAGGGCCAGAGGGTCTATCTGACTTATAATGGACGAGAGGTCGCAGGACAGGTTGTGAGACATGCGGATGAGGATGATGAGGTTGTGGTGAAGATTGCGCCTGTTGGATGTGAGGTAAGTGGGTAGATGATAGAGGATAGGTGACAGGTTTTTTTTTTGAACTCAGTTTTATTTAGCAATCAGAAATACATAAAGATTCCTATGAGCTAAAACGACAATATTTAAGAGCGATGCCTAAGAAGAACTCCAATGAGAACTTCTCAGTTTTACAATTAATATGAAATTATATTAGACCTAATCGAAAACTAAGTCTAAAGGCCATTGTCTATAAGGCCATTGCCTTGTACCATAAGGTTTTGTAATTTCAACTATAGATGGGTTCGAATGTGAGTCCAGTTTGCGTTTGTATTTTTCCTTGAATTCTTGGAACGTTAAATGCACCGTTTTCATGTTGAGGTCGCTGGGAATGGTTTCATTTGTTACGTACCACGGAGAATTAAGAATTGCACGTAAATTTTTTGACTGAGTTCTCTGCATTATAGCTATATTTGATTTGTAAGCACATCCCCAGAGCTCAATTCCGTAGGTCCAGATTGGTTTGATGATTGCTTTATATAGCAGCAACTTATTTTCAACAGTGAGCTTAGACTTTTTACGCAGAAGCCAATCAAATTCTCTCATTTTGATCATTATTTGCTGCTTTTTTGTTTTTATGTGGCTTTTCCAAGTAAGTCTGCTATCTAAATGTAGACATGAACTTTGTTAGACATATACCTGACACAAGCAATTTATTAGAAAGAGAAGCAAAAATAACATAAAACTAGTGCATGGCATCGTGCCTTAAGGCAAATTGTTGGAACTTCCCGTACCAATAAATATTATTTTTTTTTAAAAATTAACATTGTTGTTTACTTCGAACAAATTAGATTTTTGAAAAACTATAAATTTTACAAAAAATTACTTTTTCTTTATTTTGATATATTTTGGAAATTCTGAACTTTTTTTCAAAGCAATCATACTGCTTTAACTGTTCCTGTTTGTCAGTAGAGTCCCTTTTTCTAAAATTGACAATTTTGTTTCAGGTTGCTCATCAGTAGAGTTCATTTTCTTAACAATAATGATAAAATTCATAATTCTGTTTCAATTTTTGAGTCAGTAGAATCCTTTTTCTTTATTTTTCTTTATTATATTGGTTCAGTTTGCTCGTCAGTGGAGTCCCTTTTCCTAAAATTGATCAATTTTATTTCAGTTTACTCGTCAGTAGAGTCCCTTTTCTCAAAAATAGTATTTTTTAGTTTGCTCGTCAGTAGAGTCCCTTTTCCTAATATTGATCAATTTTATTTCAGTTTACTCGTCAGTAGAGTCCCTTTTCCCTAACATTGATAATTTTGTTCCAGTTTGCTCGTCAGCAGAGTCTTTTTTCTTGACAATGATAGTTCTATTTCAGTTAGCTCGTCAGTAGAGTCCCTTTTCCTAAAATTGAAAATATTTTTCAATTTGCTCGTTAGTAGAGTCCTTTTTCCTAGAATTGATATTTTTTAGTTTGTACGTCAGTAAAGTTCCTTTTGCTTAACATTGATAATTCTGTTCCAGTTTGCTCGTCAGTAGAGTCCTCTTTTCCTAAAATTGATAATATTTTCAGTTTGCTCGTCAATAGAGTCCCTTTTCTTATCCTTAATGATAAAAGTCATTTTTCTTAACATTGATCAATTTTTCTTCAATTTGCTCGTAAGTAGAGTCCTTTTTTCTAACATCAATAATTTTGGTTCATTTTGCTCGTCAGTAGAGTCCCTTTTCTTAACATTAATAAAAAAAAATCAGTTTGCTCGTCAGTAGAGTCCTTTTTCTTGGTCACTTTGGTTCAGTTTGCGCGTCAGTAGAGTCCCTTTTCTTATTGCAACAAAGTTTCAGCAGTTTTATTATATAAGATTTTTTTTATTCTGATTTACCTTTTTTCATTTTAAAATAAATAAATGCAATAAAAATAATTACCGATAATAATAATATTTATAATTCGAAAAATGCAAAAAATCAAAACAACTTATATAATATAAATTATATCTTTCTGTATACTTTCATCTATATTTCTATATTTCTATATTCTATTTATATTTATATTTATATATATTTATATTTATATTTATATATTTATATATTATATATATATATATATATATTTTATTTATATATATATATATATTTATATATATATATATATATATATACTCGTATATACGTATACATATATGTTTATATTTATATTTATATTTATATTTGTACTTATATTTATATTTATATTTATACTTATATTTATATTTATATTTATATTTATATTTATATTTATACTTATAATTATTATTATTAATTCAAAACAACTTATATAATATAAATTATATCCTCCTATATAAAGTAACATAAACTTGGGAAGTTTCGCAGAATCTTGTTTCATTAAAATTTTGCCTATTTTTCTACTATTTTTATCTCGTTGATGACACATATCTTGTGTCAAAACGTATTAATACAAAACCGCTTAAATAAATGTACATGTATATCGTATACTTTGTATCGTATTACAATATTCATCATCATCATAACGATGATGTCTCCTCTTTATTGACTGATTGTATTTCAATCAACTCCGAATGAGTCAAACGGTGACGAGGGATCACAGTACTCTCTCGTCTCATCTGATGTGTTCAATGTTTAATGTTTGACTTTTTATTATTACTAATCGCGCATTGTGTGACGAATATAACCGTCATATGTTTATGGTTTTATAATTCAATTACAAACGTACGAGATTCGATATGCATCGTAGTGAAAGAGCCACGAGATAAAAGATATATTTTCATTTAAATTTTGCGCTGATTTTGACGTTTGGGAAATTCAAGATGGCGTCTTTGGTAAAAAGTTTTAAATTTTTAGCAAAAGGCGGTGCTATATATATTATAGTTTCGAAATCATGCTGGTTATTGCGAAATATTAATTTTGTTTATTTTAGTTGCTATATTATTTACTATTTTTATTAAAAATTTATTCGTTGAGTTTTCGTGAATGCTCTGAAGTTGTGTAGACGACGCCATTTTGAACAAACATCAATTTTGAAAAGCAAAAGATTTTTAGTAGAAAAAAAAACAGTCTTATTACATTATACCTTTAAAATTATGCTGGATATCATCAGTTATTATATATATTAATGTTGTTCATTTCAATTACTATATTTTTTATTATTTTTAATTTCCCGTAGGGTAAGTTATAATAATGGGCCGAAAATCGAAAATGAAAATTTTTGCATTTCTCGACGTTTTGAAGGTTTCTGAACATTTTACTGGCATATCTCAGTGTGTGTTTTGTATGTCCGCATTTTTCGTCCACGTTTTTGGGCGCACGGATCAACCGATTTGAATGGTTTAAATAACACTCGAACCCTATTGATAGGGAAATGTGCTGATTAGTTTTTGGCAAAGGCAGGTCCAGCCGTTACGGAGATATGGAGCAAAAAGTGCAGAAAATAGAAATCGAGTTTTTGAGAGAACCGAGTATAGGATTTGAATGATCTATAATACATTCAATTTGTAATAATTGGGAAAAGTGGTTAATAGTTTTTGGCAAAGGTAGGCCCAGCGGTTTCGGAGATGCAGAGCTAAATGTTAAAAAACGGCAGTTTTTGAGAGAATTAAGCGACCGATTTAAATGATTCAAAGAACTTTCTGCTTGTTTCAACAAAGTAATTGCTTTTGGAATAAAAATTTTTGTTTCTAATTTTTTTTTTCAAAATATATTTTTGTAAATTTGGATTAAAAATTCATAAAATCACCCAGGCTAAGCACAGTCTAAGCGCCACTCTGGTACAAATGTTTACCCAAGTGCGTTTAGACTGTTGTTTACTAGAGCACTTTTCCGATTTTGTGATAAACTATTGAAAAATGTGAAAATGCCGCCAAGCTAAGCACAGTACAAGTGAAAATGTCGCACAGAATTATTTGCAAATGCGTTTAGACTGTGACTATGCGGGAGCACTTTTTCAATTTTGTGCAAATTAATTAGGCAACTATGTTTTTTTTTGAAATTGAATTCGAAATGAAATGACTATTGTTAATGTTCTGGAGATAAATTGACTTATGATTTACATTTGATTTGCTCAGATATAACAAACAAGATAGCAAAAATAATGAAAGTTACAGTATTTTGTAATAAAATATTTGAAAACGTTTAAAATTTCTCGAATATTTCGTTACGCTACTGGATATTCCAGCAATTTGCCTTAAGGCACGATGCCATACACCACTAGTTACATTATATATTTAAAATAATGTTTGTTATTATCAGCATTAAATATATTAAAGTTGTTTATTTCAATTACTTTATTTTTTGTTATTTTTATTGGAAATTTATCTTAACAGATTTTAATTGATGCTCTGAAGTTGTGCAGAAAACGCCATCTTGATCAAATGTCAAATTTGAAAAGCAAAAGATTTTTAATAGAAAAAAAACGGTGTTATTACATTATATATTTAAAATTCTGCTGATTTATAATTAACAGTATAAAGTATATTGAAGTGGTTATTTCAATTATTATATTATGTGCCATTTTTATTGAAAATTTATACGTTAAATTTAAATCACTTTTCTGAAGTTGTTTAGAGAAACGCCATTTTGAACAAATGTGAAATTTGAAATAAAAACAATTTTCAGTAAAAAAAACAGTATTTGAATTTTTATTTTATTTAATTACAACAAAAATATTTTGTCAAATCAAAATAACTATACATATATATATATATATATATATATATATAAATATCATTGTCTATTTTTTTAATTCCTCATTAATTATAAATTCAATTCATTACCATTTTGACAGTTCCGAGTCGTTTGACATTTCCCATGGCGACCGTTATGGCTTCTAGGCTTCTTGAATAATAATTATTTAAACTCGTCAGCGTCAAGTTTGATCGATACGTACTGAATTTTATTTCTTTCATTTATTTTTGTTACTAAATTAAAAATTATTCCTACGAGCGCAACGGAAAAACCTCGCCGATTGTATGCGGAAGTGCAAAAAACTGGTCATGCAATTTTAATGGAATAGATTTGAAGTAAATAGTATTATATATTGTAATAATAGTGCACGGTGGGCGAATTGAATTTAAAATCGGTTCAGCAGTTTAGAAGTACATACGGGACAAACATCGTGACACGTGCTTTTATAATTAACGGTTACTTTATTCAACATTCAACACCAACTTCACGTCCATGTTCCGCCATTTTGTTATTACTGCATTTAATTTTTTGCGCCGCCATTTTATGTACATTTTACCCAACTGTCAAAGAAAAGCAGAAAAACATTACTTATACTTTATATATATACTAGCAAACCCGACGAACTTCGTTTCGCCACCAGATGGTATCGTGAGAAAGATGAAGAAATTTTTTGTTTGTTTTATATTTGAAAAAGAAAAATTTGATTTTATTATACAACAGTTTTTTGGTCTGACGTTAACACAAACATAGCGGATGGTTTTCCAACTTGTGAACAGGTAACGTATAACTGCCCATGTGAAAAACAATGAATTTCTAAATAATCTATTTAAAATTTATCCCGCAAACACTAAGGGATTGGCCTTGCGACATGTTATTGCGAACGCAAGGCGAACTGAAAATTGCAATCATTTGAAGTCAAGCGGAAGACCAGTCGGAATCATTAGTATGTCACCAAATCGCCAGCAATTTTTGATTGAATGGTGAAATTCAGTGCGTGTACATCATTATTCTTTGCGGCAAGAATTGCTCGTTGACTTAACCAAGCATAATTCTGATAATTCTCACTAATGTCATTACTCGAATTTTTAATAACGGTGCGTGAAGTTCCAGCAGCTTGCATTAAGGCACGATGGCATGCACAACTAATTTTCTTAGCTATAAACTTTGCGGAACCCGAGACCTTTCCAACGAATGCAAAATTGACGAAATCGGTTCGTGCGTTCTGGAGTTATTTCGTCAGGAAGGAAAACCCGACTTATTTTTATATATATAGAAGATATATGTATAGGTTGTCAAATATCTCCCTTCCGCCTTTTTGTATTATAAACCAAGAGCAAAAAAGCCGAAGGGAGATATTTGACAACCTAATATATATATATATATATATATATATATATAATACTAGATGACCCGACAGACGTTGTCCTGTAACCACAGGTTTAGCCTATTCAAAAAGCAATTGATCAAAAACCATTCTGTCAAATTTACATTTCATTATCATTATTCAAGATCGTCATTTTAAAACTAGATAATTATCCATTTCCATTCGTCAATTGAGCATTGTGTTTGCGACGTTGACAATATTGTGACGTCATAGCGATCTATGACCCGCGGTCGCAATACGAATAATAATACGTGACATGTCATCATGTCATGTATATGTAATGTAATCAACGACTTCAAGGGCTTTATTTTCGATGGAATTGATTAATTGGAATTTCAATAGAAAGGTCCGGGACAGTCCCGGATTTCCAACTCGCGTCCCGGATTTCCACCTTGGGTCTCGGATTTTTAAGGCAAATTATTGTTGGTATCTTTTCAAATTTAAATAATGAATCTATTTATCTCAAAATTTCTAGGAACATTTCATGACAACCGTCATTTCATTTCTAATTCAATTTCAAAAAAATATTTACCTATAATTGTATATAACTTTCATTATTTTTGCTATCTTGTTATATCTGAGCAAATCCAATGCAAATCATAAGTCAATTTATCTCCGGAACATTAACAATCGTCATTTCATTTCGAATTCAATTTAAAAAACAAAAATAGTTGCCTAAAAATGCTTACACAAAATTGAAAATGTGCTCCCGTATAGTCACAGTCTAAACGCACTTGCAAATAATTCTGTGCGACATTTTCACTTGTACTGTGCTTAGCTTGGCGGCATTTTCACATTTTTCTTCAATAGTTTTCTTTCACAAGCCGTCACATTCTAAACGCACTTGCGAGAACATTTGCACCGGGTTGTCACTTAGACTGTGTTTAGTCTGCGCAATTTTTAGAATTTTTTACCCAAAAATTACATTCCTATAATTTATTTATCTAGAATTAAAATTAATATCCGAATCATTTTGGATATTCAAAAAATATATTTTTTCGAAATTCTCACTGTCAACGCAAGCAAAATGTTTTTTGAATCATTCAAATCGGATGCTTCGTTCTATCAAAAACTACCATTTTTTGCACATTTAGCTCCGTATCTCCGAAACTGCTGGACCTGTCTTAATCACCACTTCTCCCCATCATTACGAATTGAATGATTCTTGAATCATACAAATCGTAAACTCGGTTCTCTCAAAAACTCGATTTGTATTTTCTGCACTCTTTGCTCCGTATCCCCGAAACGGCTGGACATGCCTTTGCCAAAAACTAATCAGAACATCTTCCTATCAATAGTAATGGAATGCTTTTCGAATCATTCAAATCGGTTCCGTGAAATCGTAGAAAAAAAATTGTATCTGCACATACACACACATTCACACACTCACACACACATACACACACACACACACTTCAAAACGTAGAGATATGCAAAAATTTTCATTTTCAATTTTAGGACGATTACAATAACTTGCCCTACGGGAAGTTAATAAATATCAACCTGAAAGTATAAATACCAGCATGAAGTATTAGCCTAGTAGTTCCTTCATCCCTGTGTTGCCTGATGTTAACTTTGATCCTTTCCACTGGTATCTCTTTCGATTTCCAATGATGGTTTTCTCTCGTTTTCTCCTAGAGACATCAACAATTTGATGTTAATGTTGATGTTGATGTTGCTGGTAATATTGCTGGGATTTGTTGGGAGTGCCGACGACGAGTGACCTCACACAACTTTCAAGATTTCACCACGAACGTGGTGCGCGTTTCGCATAAATTATTGCATTCGTCGTTGCTCAAACTAGACAATAAACTAAAACCGAAAATGCATAAATAAATTAATTGATAAATGAACTAGTGGGGTATATGGCATCGTGCCTTAAGGCAAATTGCTGGAACTTCCCGTACCTTAACGAAATGTTCGATGGATGAAAATAATCGATAGTTGTTTTAAATAATTTCAATTCAATTCAATGATGTATTTATTGTAAATACATACTGTAGATTTATAAGTGCTTATTAAATTGGACGACGAGTGTATTCTACAAACAACTTATGCATATGTTTACAAGGAATTTGTTAATTTTTTTTAGATTTGATTTTTTTTTTGATAATTTAAAATTTTTTTAAAAGTTTGATTTTTTTTGGATTGTTTTTTTAAAATACGTATTATTTAATTTTTTTGATAACTTGGAATTTTTTGAAAATTTCGAATATTCTCAAATTTTTGTAAGAAATCTTTTTTTTTCTAATTTTGATATTTTTTGAAATTTCTCATAATTTAGTTACTTTTTGAAAGTAAAAATTTTCCAAAATTTGTTTTTTTTATTTTTTTTAATGTATTTTTTAAATTTTTTGAGAATTTGGAATTTTTTGAAAATTTTCGATTTTTTGAAATTTCGAAATATTCTCAAAATTTTGTAAGAAATCGATTTTCCTTAATTTTGATATTTTTTGAAATTTTTCAAAATTCAGTTTTTTTTTTGAAAATGGAAAATTTCGAAAATTTGATTTTTTTTTGAAAATTTAGAATCTTTTTTTTTTTTGAAAATTTTCAAAACTACGAAATTTTCTATAAAAGCATTTTTGCACACCGTCTACTCAAGCAAAATGTTTTTTGAATTAATCTAATCGTATAATCCGTTCTCTCAAAAACTGCATAACCGTTTTCACACCCTTTGCGCTCCATACCTCCGAAACGATAGAATTGCTTTTTGCTAAAACGCCCTGCGATCAAATACGAACAGGATGTTTTTTCTATCATACAAATCTGTTATTCCATACTATCGATGGCATTTGTTTGAACCATATAAATAAAATTCAAAATTAAAAATCTTGGTACAGAAGCCGAAAAAAATTACACAAAATTGATACATATTATTGAAATATCTATAAAATATCTGATAATTTGATGTGCATATGTCCAATAAACATTTTTGACCGCCAAATGACATTTTTTTTTACTTACTTTTATTGAGAGTCCATAACCGCTGGACCTGCCTTTCTAAAAATTTGAACAGTACTTCGTTTAGTCAATATAAATAAAATGTTTTTTGAATTATTCAAATCAGACGCTCCGTTCTCTCAAAAACTGCAATACCATTTTTGACACTTTTTGCCCCGTATCGTCGGAACGGCTAGACCTGCCTTCGCCAAAAACTAAACAACGCGTCTCCTTATCAATACGAATCGAATGTTTTTTAAATTATTCAAATCGGTTGATCCGTGTTCCCGAAATCACAAAATTTGTATCCTCTCTCTCTCTCTCTCTCACACACACACATACATACATACATCAATTTCTTCTAAGGTATGCCAAAATGTTCAGAAACCTTTGAAACATAAAGATATATAAAAATGTTTGTTTTCAATTGTGGTGCGATTTTTTTTAGAGAATTTAAAATGTTCTTTTCATAATTGTTTAGTTGTGCAGTAAGGTCTGAAGTTATCCCGGTGGCGGTGTTGCCCGATTGTGCAAAACTTACCAAAATGAATTTAGTCTTGCCCGATGGAACAAAATTTATCTAACGTTTACATAATCGTCTTGTCTTGACATTACAACTCGTACTTCGTGTTTCGCCGGCCGGCCGGCATTTCGAATCAAATGTCAAAACTGAAAGGCGCGTCCGCGCCGTCTATTGGCTTGGAAAATGATTTCGAAATCGTTTATTAGAACAATTAGAACAATATGTCGCGTTAATGGTTCGCACGTGCCATTATGTAATCCGATTTAAATGCATCGACTGAAATCTATTCAGGAATGTTTAGAAGAGCGAAGTATGTATGTATGTATTGTGGGAAACGTCATATCAGCTGATTGCCGGCTGTCGAGTGTCGAGTGCATGTCGTAAAATGCACTCGGAGGAACGTCGTTGCATCGATGCATATAAGTGCATGTATATGGCACGTGTATACATACATCGAAAATCGAATCATACAAAAATCGAAAATGACTAATGGTGCATGGCATCGTGTCTCAAGACAAGTTGCTGGAACTTTACGTACCAAAAATTAAATTTTTTAAAAAAGATTATTTTTTTTAACTTTGAAAGAGATTTTTGAGGAATTTTAAATCTTAAAAAAAAAAAGACTTTTAAAAATATTGCATGCATACATACATACATATTAAGATGAAAGGTTGAAACATATTTTTGAAATGCTTTCAGTTAATAGTAAAAAATAACAAACATAATTTATTATGTTCAAAAATATTTCAAAACTAGTGGGGCGCATGGCATCGTACCTTAAGGCAAATTGCTGGAACTTTCCGTACCAAATATTATTTTTTTTTTAAAAACGATTAACATTTTTGAAAAAAATTTACTGTGAAAAAATTACATTTTTGAGAAACTATAAATTTTTGACAAAAATTTACTTTTTTTTGAAAAAAAATTTTTTTTGAAGAAAAGTGTATTTTAAAATATTTTGGAAATTCTGAACTTTTTTCCAAAGCAATCGTACTGCTTTAACTGCATAGAGACGAAATATCGAAGCGCGTAAGCACCGCGTCGCCGTCTAACGGATAAGCATTGGTACGGAACCCATAGGAATGTAAACAAAATTTATACTCATTGTTAAAATCTCTATAAAATATCTGATAATTTGATGTGCATATGTCTAATGAACATTTTTGACCGCCGAATGACATTTTTTTTTACTTTTTTCATTAGATCTCCGAAACCGCTAGACCTGCCTTTATAAAAATATGATCAGTTCTTCATCTTATTAATACAAGTAAAATGTTTTTTGAATTATTCAAATCGGACGTTCCGTTCTTTCAAAAACTGAGTTATTGTTTTTGCCGCTTTTTGCCCCGTATCTTCGGAACGGCTAGACCTGCCTTCGCCAAAAACTAATCAGCGCGTTTCCTTATCAATACGAATCGAATGTTTTTGGAATTATTCAAATCGGTTGATCGGTGTTCCCGAAATCGTCGACGAAAATTTGTATCCGCACATACATACACACACGCACACACACACATACACACTTACATGTATCCATTTCTAAGGTATGCCAAAATATTTAGCAACATCTAAAACGTAAAGATATATAAAACATTTTATTTTCGATTTTTTTGCGATGACTATAAGTGAGAAATTAGAAAAAATAGATTTCTGAGGAATTTTAAATTTTTGAAAAAACTAATTGATTTTTAAAACATTTTTGTAAATAAAAGGCTTTTTTTATTGACTTCCCGAAGGAGAAGTTTATGTTTTCATCAAAAAATCCGATTCGCTAATTTTATGTTTTCTCGACGTTTCAAGCCATTCTGAATCGAATGAGACCAAATTTTAGGGAAAAGTATGTGTGTGTGTGAAAATGAACTGCGATAAAGAAAAAACAAAAATTGACAAAATGACGGCGTTTTTTAAAAAAAGTCGAGTTTTACCCAAAATTTCGGTCGTTTTTGGACTGCCTAAATTCGATTTTTGATCCGATTAGAAAATCGATAGTTCATTTTACCCAGAACTATATATAGAACATGTAAAAAAATTTGATAGTAATCATTTGTTTTTGAGTAATCGCTGCAGCAAATTCGGAAAATGCTGTTTCGGGAAAAACGCGTTTAAAGATTAAATGATCGTTGTACTATATACTACATATATACTTTTTAAGTGGCTGTAACTCAAAAACTATTTGAGATATCGATTTAAAATTTTGGTATGTTATTTTTAAAGGTATAACCTATCGAAATATGGAAAAATTTAAAATTCGTTTTTTTGAAAATTTCACACTAGTTGTGCCCCTTAAGGCGCAATGCCATGCGCCCCACTAATTTAAATTTAACATCATTATATCAATAATTACAATAAAAATTCAAATTCAAATCTCAATTACGATCAGCTGTCAATTATCGCCAACATGGCGGCGGCTTGCAACTTGTGACTAATGTCAGAGCTTTGCAATAGCGCAACGCGGTCTGGCTGCCGCGGAATAATATGTATGTATGTAATTGCAAAATGTTACGCAAAAGTTGACGATAAGTTTTTCGTTTTAATGATTGTGCCGTTTAATTATCTTAATTGCAGTCGGCGATTAGAACTAATTGCTTTATCATTCATCAGTGGAAAATATTTTAGACGAAACGCTTTTCAACTAATGAGGCGAAATCAAAATGGCGACAGTTTTTTTGACAGTTGAATAAAAATTTTTAACTTCCCCTAGAGCAAGATATAGTAATCGCAAAAAAATCGAAAATGAAATTTTTTATATATCTTTACGTTTCAGGGGTTTCTGAACATTTTGGCATACCTTAGAAAAAATGGATGTATGTGTGTGTGTGCGTGTGTGTGTGTGTGCGGATACAAATTTTCGTCGACGATTTCGGGAACACCGATCAACCGATTTGAATAATTCCAAAAACATTCGATTCGTATTGATAAGGAGACGCGCTGATTAGTTTTTGGCGAGGGCAGGTCTAGCCGTTCCGAAGATACGGGGCAAAAAGCGCCAAAAACAATAACTCAGTTTTTAAGAGAACGGAGCGTCCGATTTTATTAATTCAAAGAACATTTTACTTGTATTGACAAGATGAAGAATTGATCAAATTTTCATGAGGGCGGGTCTAGCGTTTTCGGAGATCTAACGAAAAAAGTAAAAAAAAAATGCCATTTGGCGGTCAAAAATGATCATTAGACATATGCACATCAAATTATCAGATATTTTATAGAGATTTTGACAATAAATATAAATTTTGTTTACGTTCCTATGGGTTCCGTACCAATGTTTATTCGTTAGACAGTGACGCGGCGCTTACGCGTTTTATATTTTGTCTCTATGCAGTTAAAGCAGTACGATTGCTTTGAAAAAAACTTCAGAATTTCCAAAATATGTCAAAATAAAGAAAACATTTTTTTTCAATAATTTTTTTTTTTCAAAAAAAAGTATTTTTTGTCAAATTTGGTTCCTTAAAAATCTATTTTTTTTTAATAAGTAAAATTTTTTCAAAAATGTTAATCGTTTTAAAAAAAAATAATAATTTTTGGTACGGAAAGTTCCAGCAATTTGCCTTAAGGCGCGATGCCATCCGCCCCACTAGTTGTAATTTTGGATTAAAAATTCAAAAAATTACCCAGGCTAAGCACAGTCTAAGCGCTACTCTGGTACAAATGTTTAGCCAAGTGCGTTTAGACTGTACTGATGTCCTGGAGCAGTTCTTCAATTTTATAAAAAAAAAAACTATTGAAAAATGTGAAAATGCCGCCAAGCTAAGCACAGTGTAAGTGAAAATGTCGCACAGAATTATTTGCAAATGCGTTTAGACTGTGACTATACCGGAGCACTTTTTCAATTTTGAGCACAATTAGGCAACTATTTTTTTTTTAATTGAATTCGAAATGAAATGACGATCGTTAATGTTCTGGAGATAAATTGATTTATGATTTACATTTGATTTGCTCAGATATAACAAGATAGCAAAAATAATGAAAGCTACAGTATTTGTATTAATATATTTGAAAACCTTTAAAATTTCTCGAATATTTCATTACGGTACGGAAAGTTCCAGCAATTTGCCTTAAGGCACGATGCCATACACCACTAGTTCTTTGTTGCTATGTAACGTTTCATTTGTGTGACTTTTACTGTTTTTTCCGAAAATTTAAACTTTGGATTGACCTCGTGCTTTTGAAAATTTTCCACAAGGGAACAATTTAAAACAAAACAAATGCAAAAGTTTGCTAAAGTTGCAAAACAAAAAGAACGACCTCGAGATTAAAACAACATTAATGTTTATTTATTTTATATTAATTATCGATGCGTACGCACGTACGAATTAAATACAGTTACAGTTCCTAATGCGTCGAAGAACTAACAAACAAATGCATATATAAATATATATATATATATATATATATATATATATATTATACTATTATAATATATATTATACACTAACAAAAGTAAAAACTTCTTAAATCATTAAATTATTAACAATAGAAGAATCTATTTGAACGTAAGAAGAGCAAGTCTTCCTAAGTCAACATTTTATTAATTAATTATATTTTTGATTTAATAAATATATTTTAGTGTAATTTGTCTCAATTTTAGAGTTGTAATACAAATGGTATGCTCTTTAAAAAGATTTTTATTTAATTTTTTGAGAATTTGGAAATTTTTGAATATATTCGTTTTTTTTTTTGAAAACTTCGAAATATTCTTTTGTAAGAAATAGATTTTTTTAAATTTTGATGTTTTTTGAAATTTTTCAAAATTTAATTTTTTTTTTGAAAACGAAAAATTTTGAATTTTTTTTAAATTTTCAATTTTTTTGAAAATTTTCAACATTACGAAATTTTCTGTAAAAGCATTTTTTGCACACTGTCTACACATGTAAAATGTTTTTTTAATTAATCTAATCGGATGATCCGTTCTCTCAAAAACTGCATAACCGTTTTTACACCCTTTGCGCTCCATGCCTACAAAATGGCTAGACGCGCCTTTTGCAAAAACGCCTCGCGATCGAATGTTTTTTCAATCATACAAATCGGTCATTCCATACTGTCGAGGACACTTGTTTGAACCACATACTTGAATTTTAAAATTAAAAATATTGGTAAGGAACCCAAAAAATTGACAAATTATTAAAATCTCCATAAAATATCTGATAATTTGATGTGCACATGTCTAATGATCATTTTTGACCACCAAATGGCATTTTTTAACTGGTTTTTATTGAGAGTCCATAACCGCTGGACCTGCCTTTCGAAAAATTTGAACAGTGTTTGTTTTGTCAATATAAATAAAATGTTTTTTGAATCATTCAAATCGGACGCTCCGTACTCTCAAAAAATCAATTATCATGTTTGGCACTTTTAGCACCGTATCTTCGAAACGGCTAGACCTGTCTTTGCCAAAAACTAATCAGCACATCTCCCTATCGATACGAATCGAATGTTTTTTGAATTATTCAAATAGCTTCATCCGTGCTCCCGAAATCGTCGACGATAAATTATATTCATACACACACACATCAATTTTTTCTGAGGTTTGCCAAAATGTTCAGAAACTTCTAAAACGTAAAGATATACAAAAATTTTCGATTTTTGGACGATTACAATAACTACCCTACGGGAAGTTAATAAAAAAAAGTTAATCTAAAAATAATTATAACAAAAACATATTTTAATGAAAGACGATTCTGCGAAACGTCTACATTTGTTTCTTTACATATAATAATGAGAAGTTTAGTATTAAAAATGCGTAAAAAACAAAAATCAAATTAGAGGATCTTTTTTTGACTATTTATAATAAAAGAATAATGAATAAGCGTAATGAACTCAAATCTCTTTAAAACTTAATTTAGATAACATTTTCAAATTTCTCACAAAACAATAAAAAATATGCAAAGGATTCGCAAATAGTTTCACACATGTGTAAAAAATTAGTAAGAATATTTAATGAAAAAAATCTTTTCTACATTTTATGTCTTCATTGTTTATTTGTGGTTTTTTAAAGTTCGTACAAGATTTAAGATACGACAAAAATTTTATCCAAAAATATTTATAACAAAATTAATTACTATATGTGTTTGTTAATTGTTTTTTCATGTCGGGATAATTATTAATGCGTAGACGCAAATATTTCAATTGCGTCGAACGATTATAAATATATAAATAAATATATGTATGTATATATGCAAGTGTGTCGTTTACACTTTAGGAATTTATTTTATAGCTCATAATAACAAATATTGTCAACGGAATCGCAATGGGAATGTAATAACAACTACAACAGGTTGTGTTCGGCTGCAAACATGTGTTTTGCGGAGAAGAAGACAAGTACAATGCACTTTCTAATAAAACACATTATTTTGTTGTAATAAACAGATATCTGGTGGAAAATTTATAATAACAAAATTATTATAAAGAAAAAAAAGAGTGCACGTAAGGTTCACACGCGATTGAAGCAAAACTTATTTGCTATCGTACGAGATGGCATTTAAGTAAAAATAAATACATCATATAACAATTTTCAATAATGTTTATTAGTAATATGGTAACACTCGTGATGTACACATTTATTAGTGTCATAGTGTCAACCATTATACACATTTATGTAATAAATTATAAATTATATATTTATAATAGCATTAAAAATGTGTATAATAATCAAAAACAGTAATGTAATTAAAGTCATACTTCAAATATGTCATGATCGGTTTGTCATTGTAATTAGCATTTAGGACTCGAACCTTTATTAGGACAATGAAGTATTTGCTGATTAATAATACATTCTGTAATATTCGTTCATACAGTGGATTATATTAAACAACGCCTAAACAAATATTGTTTTTGCAACTTCACTCTTCCTGTAATAATTGTGTTTGAAGAACTTCATGTAACTAAAATTAACATATATTCATTGACTGCTTGTATTTTTTTAACTTTCCGTAGGGCAAGTTATAGTAATCGCAAAAAAAATCGAAAATGAAAATTTTTATATATCTTTACGTTTCAAAACCTTCTGAACATTTTGGCATACCTCAGAAATTTTGCATACCTTCTGATGTATGTGTGTGTGTACGGATACAAATTTTCGTCGACGATTTCAGGAACACGGATCGATCGATTTAAATGGTTCAAAAAACATTCGATTCCTATTGATAGGGAGATGTGCTGATTTAGTTTCGAAGACACGGGGCAAAACGTGCCAAAAATGGTAATTCAGTTTTTGAGAGAACGAAGCGGCCGATTTGAATGATTCAAGAAACATTTTTTTATATTGACTAAACGAAGGACTGTTCAAATTTTTGAGAAGGCAGGTCCAGCAGTTATGGAGTTTCAATAAAAAATTAAAAAAAATGGCATTTGGCGGTCAAAAATGATCATTAGACTTATGCACATCAAATTACCAGATATTTTTTGGAAATTTTAATGTGTCAATTTTTTGGGTTCCGTACCAAGATTTTTAATTTTGAAGTTTATTTATATATTTCAAACAAATGTCCTCGACATTTTCGACAGTATGGAATAACCGATTTGTGTGATTGAAAAATCACTCGGTTCGTACTCGATCGCGAGGCGTTTTTGCAAAAGGCAATTTTGCGGTTTCGGAGGTATGGAGGGCAAAGGGTGTTAAAATGGTCATGCAGTTTTTGAGAGAACGGATCATCCGATTAGATTAATTTAAAAAAACATTTTGCTTGTGTAGACGGTGTGCAAAAAATGCTTTTACAGGAAATTTTGTAATTTTAAAAATTAAAAAAAAAACAAAATTTACAAAATAAAATAAAAAGTTCAGAATTTCGAAATTTTCAAAAAAAAACTAAATTTTGAAAATTAAAAAAAAAAATCTTACAATAATTTGAGAATATTTGGTAATTTTCTAAAATTTCCAAATTCTCAAAAAATGAAAAAAAAAAGTTTTTTTCAAACAATTTCAAAAAATTTCATACTTCTAAAGAAGTTTCAAAATTATAAAATTATATATATAAATCCTTTCACCTTAGGTATTCGCAATTTCCCTCGTTGTCGTATTATTAATCAATATTGTCGAATGTGGACACAGCTGATATGACGTCGTGTAAACACGTCAAGCCGAGTCAAGGCGATGCAGTTCTGACATTCTAATTTATGGATTGCCGATAATAAATATGAAATAAAATGCAGTTTACAACACCAATTGATAAGTAAATAATATATGGACTAATGTAGGACTTAGACGTTTTGCAGAATCCTGTTTTATTAAAGTAATTTTTTTTGGTGTTGGTAAAATAATATTCTATTTGATGTCCTGCCTTTGTGATTCATTTATGGTCTTAGCATAAACACTACAAGAAATTTAGATGAAAATAATATAGTATCTGCGGTAAAAGTACAAAATCACACTTGATTTTACCAAACAACATAATTGCTTCAATAATTTAGTCTATAATTTTCATTAGTTGCTTCTTGGCAATTATAATTTCTAAACTACATTTTTCTTACTAACAATTTAATAAACATTTTCATTTATGTTCAAATCTTAGGTGAATTAATTTGTAAAATCTAGTTCATATGGTGCACTATTCAATCTAAGATCAACTAACTAATTATATTCAAACAAATGAATTTTTGACACATGAAACAAAATTCTAAATCATTTATTTAATAAGTAGAAATATTTTTTTATATTGTTTAATAATTTAGTAAAGTAAACCAGAATGCGACATGCATAAGTTTAAAAAAATAATATAGGTGCAATTTTGGACTTGTTAACTGTTTTATTAAACTGAATTTCATAATGTCATCTGCCAAGCATATACTGTATCTTGTATTATTTTCATTTCTGGCACATCTCAGCTGCAAATATTATCTACCTCATAATTTCAGCTAAATTCAAATTTCAAGTGAATTGACATTTCTAGCAGATGACAGTTCAAATGTCAAATAATGATAAATGCTTTTTTTGTAATTTTTGCCATTTATTTCTACAATATTACTAAAGTTTCAACGTTCACTAAATCTTAAATATTTCCCTTGACAAACTCTAGAAAGAATGATCAAAATCCGAATAACCGTTTAGGAAAAGTATCAAATCATACAGCCGCACAGAAGAACTTTATATATAAGATATTTATGCAAGGGCCAATTCCACGAAGTTAATATAAATTTAACTAATATTTATTTAGAATTATATGTAAATAAAATCCGTATCCGTAACCACCTGCGATAAGTCAATTACCAAAACCTCATATTTTTAACCATAGTTTAATAATCTTTTATTATTCAAATTTTGATTAGATTAATTATTATTATCGCGGTTACGAAAAATAAACCAGAGATAAATCCGAGCAAAAATAAACCGACGATATGTTAATTTATTATTTTATATTATTTCCATTTTGACCGTGAACTGAACTGATAAAGATAAGATAAGATTAGATAAACACTCGCAAGTCTTATCTTTGTTTGAGACGAATTTTGTGAAACATTTATGTACGAGTATTTAGTATTTGCATTTAATTAATCATGGTGCAGCAAGATTTATTAAATATACGATAACGAAAAAATATTTTAATCTTTTTCACACTTGTTTTAAAAAAGTGCAGACGGAACGAATCTGTTTTGTTCTCACAAAACTCGTTTTCACATAATGGATTACTATGAAGTTGGTTATGTTCACACTCGGGCAACACTTAAAGAAGTCTAGAACTTCTGGCAACCCTTTAATGTCATCAACTACCAGTTTAACGAATTTTTGTTAATTAATGTTATTTAAATATGTATATTATTTCCCTATATATAAAATTCTTCTGTACGGGTGTATGATTTGATACTTCTTCTAAACGGTTAGTCGGATTTTGATAAGTCTTTCTAGAGTTTGTTAAAGAAATTTTTAAGTTTTAATGAACGATAAAACTTTAGTGATATTGTAGAAATAAATGGCAAAAATTACCAAAAAAGCACCTATCATTGTTTGACATTGAAAACATTTGAACTGTCATTTGCTAGAAATGTCATTTCACTTGAAATTTGAATTTAGCTGAGATTATGAGCCTAGATATTATTAGAATGTTATATACAAAAAAAATGTAATGTTTACATTATTATTGCCGAAAAGCAGCTGAGATGTGCCAGAAATTACAATAATATAAGATACAGTATATGCTTGGCAGATGACATTATGTAATTCAGTTTAATAAATAACGCTAGAAGTCCAAAATTAAATACGATAGTAATGTGTAAAATAAAATAACAACTGACTAATTAAATTCAATAAAATAAAAAAACATGACTCTACTGACGAATAAATTGTCAAAAGAACTCTACTGACAAGCAAACGAAATTACAAAATGTAATATAATAGACTCTACAATATACTAGAAAGGACTCTACTGACAAGCAAACTAAAACACAGAACATGAAAAGGACTCTACTGACGATCAAACTAATTCGCAACCTAGAAGATAAAATAAAAACTGAAATACAAGGCATAAAATATAAAAAGGACTCTACTGACGAGTAATAAAATATCAGACTAAAATGTTGAAAAAGAACTCTACTGACCTATTTGAGACAAATTAGAAAAGGACTCTACTGACGAGCAAACTGAAAAACAAGACAAAATAAGACAAATTGAAAATCGACATGAAATGCAACTCTTTGGTAATAAATTTGATAGTAGTTTAGAACCCTAGATTTTTAATAAAAATTGGAAAAAGGACTCTACTTACAAACAAATTCGAATTTCGACATTAGATTTTAAAAAGTTCTAAGTTTCGAACAAAATCCTAACAAATTAGATAGCATATTCTAAAAATTAAAAGGGACTCTACTGACGAGCATAATGAAAATCGACACGAGTTGCAGATGAATCATCCTTCGCTAAATCATATTTTGATTGTTTTCTTGAAATGTAGTATAATCGTATTCAAAAAAATTATATCATGTTTTAATATATCAATATAACCTACAAATTTTATACAGTTTCACCAATATAGATTAAGTTACAATCTGAAAAATTAATTTCATACACCAGATTTCCAATACATTGGTTGTTTCCAATACACGATTATCCAGATTTTGATAAATCTTTTTAGAGTTTGTCAAAGGAAATTTCTAAGATTTAATTAACGATGAAACTATAGTAATGTTGTAGAAATTAATAGCAAAAATTACAAAAAAACACTTATCATTGTTTGACATTAAAAACATTTGAACTGTTATCTGCTAAAAATGTCAATTCACTTGACATTTGAATTTAGCTGAACTTATGAGTCTAGATAATAATATTAGAATATAATATACAAGAAAAATGTAATGTCTACATAATTATTGCCGAAAAGCAGCTGGTATGTGCCAGAAATTACAATAATATGAGATACATTATATGCTTGGCAGATGACATTATGTAATTCAGTTTAATAAATAACGCAACAAGTCCAAAATTGCATACACATTATTTTTTTAAACTTATGCATGTTGCATTTTGGTTTACTTTACTAAATTATGTAACAATACAAAACAATATATCTACTTATCAAAAAAATGATTTAGAATTTTGTTTCGCGTGTCAAAAATTCATTTGTTTGGCATCGGATATGGAATATTAAGCAAGTTGATCTTAGATTGAATAGTGCACATATGAACTTGATTTTACAAATTAATTCACAAGATTTGAACATGAACAATAATGTTTATTAAATTATTAGTAAGAAAAATATACTTTAGAAATTATAATTGCCAAAGAGCAACTCGTATGAAAATTCTGGACTAAATTATTGAGGCAATTATGTTGTGTGGTAAAATCAAGTGTGATATTGTTCTTTTACCGCAAATTTATATTATTTTTTTCTTAATTTCTTATACTACTTATGCTAAGACTATAAATGAATCACAAAGGCAGGACATCAAATAGGATATCAAAAAGTACAGGATAGGTGATAGGATATTAAAAAATTTGGAACTTTTGAATTGTAGACGTGGGTACAGGACAACATCTGTCGGGTCATCTAGTATATATATATATATATATATTAACATTTGTTTAAATAATTCCATTGTTCTTAAAATTAGATCAACGACAATGACATGTGTGAGCTTTCCACTTATTATTCTTTTTGAAAAGTGAAGACGCTCATTAAGACAAATAAACAGTTTACGCAAGCAGAATAAATCTTATAATAATAGTATAAGCAAACTCATATATGTATACTCGTATATATATATATATATGTATATATATATGTATGTATTTATATATATATATATATATATATATATATATATATATATTTGTATATATATATATATATATATATATACAATGTTACTTTCTAAATACTATGTAACGGGCCTACGAAAAAACAACAAATGATGAAATGTATTTTACTCTTGAATCACAATGAATGATAAAATGTAATAAAAAGGGACTCTACTGACGAGCAACTTAAAAAGCAATCGAATATAAAAAAGGACTTTACTGACGAGCAAATTTAAATGCAAAAAATGATTAAAAATTCCCTTCCCTTCTATTAAAGAGTAAATTCAGTAACAATTTCGGACATAAAAAAGAACTTTACTTACGAACAGAATGCTCATTTAAAATCATAAAATAGGAAAGAATTCTACTAACGAGTAAACTGTTTATTCAAAACAAAAATCAGAAAAAGAGACTCTATTGACAAGCAACATGAAATACACAAAAGAACTCTAAGGACGAGCAAACTAACAAGTTTCGACTTGAGTAAAAAAAAATCTAATCTCTACCATTATATAGAGACTAAAAAAGGACTCTACTAACGAGCAAATTATATACACATAAAACATAAATTTGAAAATGGACAAAACATGAAATAAACAAAAGGACTCTACTGACGAGCAAACTGGGTATCAAAAACCAAAAAATAGACAAAGGGACTCTACTGACGAGCAAACGGGGTATCAAAAACAAACAATTTACAAAGGGACTCTACTGACGAGCAAACTGTGTATTAGGAACAAAACAAGAGACAAAAGAACTCTACTGACGAGCAAGCTGTGAATCAAAAATAAAAAAATAGACAAAGGGACTCTACTGACGAGCAAACTGTGTATCAAAAACAAAAAAATAGACGAAAGGACTCTACTGTCGAGCAAATTGTGTATCAAAAACAAAAAAATAAACAAAGGGAGTCTACTGACGAACAAACTGTGTATCAAAAACAAAAAAATAGTCAGAGGGACTCTACTGACGAGCAAACTGTGTATCAAAAATAAAAAAAATAGACGAAAGGGCTCTACTGTCGAGCAAACTGTGTATCAGAAACAAAAAAATAGACAAAGGGACTCTACTGACGAGCAAACTAAATGCAAGACTAATAAAAAAATTTGCTCGTCATTAGATTCCCTTTTAACATGTTATTCAAATCTTGCATGAATATATTATTTTGCAAAATTAAATATTGTTTTTCTTTTGTTTTCAGGTAAGCAATAGTGACACTGTGCATGAATGTGGTATTTTTAACGAGCTCTGCAGGACGTAATGTAAGTTTTCTTTCTATTTTATTGAAATTCAGATTTTGAAATTACGACTACTAAATAGCAACTTGAAAGACTGAAAAAGACTCTACTGACGAGCAAAAATGATAAGAACTTTATTAATTAACATTTTACTAATATGATGATAATATCTATAATTAAAATTCGAAAAAAGAAAACAAATAGTTATAATGAAAATAAAAAATGTTAAATAGGAAGAAAATGAACAAAATAACTAATATAAATAATAATTTAATTCATATGTATCAAATGTCAAAATAAACCGTTGCAACTTCACATAGTAAAATTTGGGGACAACTTCACTCCGCTTCGCAACCGCCATTTTATTCAAAATTCAAACCCTAAATTAGAATTTGAAAATGGTGAATTCATACTTCTATTACAAGAAATTAATATTTATATTATAAAAAATATGAAAAAAGGAGGTTTATGAACAAAATGTCGCATAATAAATTATATAAAAATGGTGAGAATAATTCAAACGGTGAAATGTCAAAACAAATCGAAGCAACTTCACATCGTAAAATTTGGGGACAACTTCACTCCGCTTCACAGCCGTCATTTAGTTCAAACTACAAACCCTAACCTAGAATTTGAAAATTATAAAACCTCACTTCTATTATAAGATATTACATTGTATTACAACCAAAATCAATCTTGGCAACGCTATTAAATTTCAAAATACACACGATTATTTAATTGCACCGGCAAAATGATTATGGTCGTGTTGTCATATGTCGTATACAAAATAGAGTCGCCGTGTCTAGGCTTGCTTTACTGGCAAAGCTCAAGCACCTGGTTGTTATTACAAGAGGACGATAGTTCTATAATGAGCTGTTTGAGCGAATCGCTAGAGAGCTATACTAGGAAAACTGGTAGCTGGATATATAATACTCGTACTCGTACTCGTATATTAATATTGGTCAAGTTGTTAATCATACGCGAGTGCATGTGCGCGCGCGGACAGAACCGCATCGGGCAATACTGATCGTGAAACTAGTGGTGTATGGTATTGTGGTTTAAGGCAAATTGCTGGAACTTCCCGTACCGTAATTAAATTTTCGAGGAATAAAAATAATCAATAGTTGTTTTGAATAATTTCAAATAGATTATTTATTATAAATACATACTTCTAAATTTTTATAAATGCTTATTAACTTGGGCGACGAGCGTATCTACAAACAACTTATGTGTCTGAAATTACAAGATTACTCAAATAAAATGATGATTCAAATAATGATTGAATGAATTTTTATTTAAATTTTGAAAATTTTTTAAAAGCTCTTATCTTTTTTGAATTTATGAAAAAAATACGGTTGTTTCAAATTTTTGAGAAATTAGAAATTTCTAAAATTTTTGTAAGAAATCGGTTTTTCTTTTAAATTATGATATTTTTATGAGATTTTTCTTTGAAGATTATGAAAACTTTCAAAAATTTATATTTTATGTTTTTTTTTTAATTTAAGAAATTTTCTGTAAATGCATTTTTTTCACACCGTTTACTAAAATAAAATGTTGATTGAAATAATAATTGAATGAAATTGTTTCAAAATTTTAAATTTTTTTTAAAAGTTCGATTTTTCTTTTAAATTTTGATATTTTTATATGAAATTTTTTAAAATTTGGATTTTTTTGAATATTATGAAAAATTTTGAAAATTTGAATTTTTTGTTTTTTTTTTAAAATTTTCAAAATTAGGAAATTTTTTGTAAAAGCATTTTTCCACCGTTTAAACATTTTCACAAGTAAAATGTTTTTTGAATTTTTGCTTTTGTTTGCTCGTCAGTAGAGTCCTTTTTCTATTTTATTTCTAGAATATATAATTTGCTCCTCAGTAGAGTCCCTTTTCTAATTCATTTCTGAAATACTAAGTTTGCTCATCAGTAGAGTCCCTTTTCTAATTTAATTCTGGAATACGAAGTTCGCTCGTCAGTAGAGTCCTTTTTCTAATTTATTTCTAGAGTATACAATTTGCTCGTCAGTAGAATTTCTTTTCTATTTTATTTCTGAAATACACAATTCACCCGACAGTAAAGTTCCTTTTTACCATTTTTTTCAGTTTGTTCTTAAGTAGAGTCGCTTTTGCTTTGTCTTGCACCACAATTTGCTTAGTAGTAGAGTACCTTTTTACTTTATTAACTTCCCGTAGGAAAAAAAATTAACATATCTTTACGTTTTAGAGGTTTCTGAACATTTTACTGGCATATTTTAGAAAGAAATATTTGTGTGTGTTAATTTGTTTTTTTGGAATGCGAGGGAAATGCATTTACGCATCCCAGACTAAGTTTTTTGTCTGGGTATATCGGACTCAATACCGTCTGGGTATAATATCGACTAAAACCTCCGCTTTGCCCTTGTCTCTGGTCTCCATGGAAACCGCTGTTATAGGCGTTACTTCGTGGTAGGAGGATCTAGAATGTTATCATTCTTACACTGACTTTGTGTGTGTGTGTATGTGTAGATACAAACATCCGTCGTCTTAAAAACAACTATGTAGCATTTCAAATTATTCAAAAATGTTCCTTTTTTCAAAAATTTCAAAAATCTCAAATTACAATTCAGAAAATTTTAATTACGGTACGGGAAGTTCCAGCAATTTGCCTCAAGGCACGTCGCTAAAGTTTACCTTTAGCGTCCGTCATATCATATTATCTCTGATATTTACAATATCATTGACACAATTCTCCGGAGCAAAATGCGTAGTCCGAATAAAATAGTGTGTCTCTAATTTTTTGAAAGTTCTTTCATGGCTATTTCTTACGAATTTGTATTGTATCGTGTTTTAGTTTCGTTGCACGGATAGAAGAGAGAATGTGTGCCAAGAAATTTTCGCTGTTATGAAATCACCTCATTCACTTCACTTCACTTCACCATACACCATACAACATACAACACTTCACAAATCACACACAATCGCACAAACACACACAACACACATAGGGAACGAAAATAGAAAGTAGCCAGTTGCATAAAATAATATACAAGTGTATATTGTATTAGCAGAGGTGGATTTAGATGTGACCTAATAATTAGTAGAAAATTCGATTTGTGGATTTTATATTGATTTCTTGGCGTTTCTAGTCATTCTGAATCGTTTGAGACCGAATTTATATATATATATATATATATATATATGTGATTCAGTATTCAGGGAAATACATTAATTAAAAACTTGTATGACTTTTAAAACATTTTTATAGTTTCCATACGTTTCGACACATTATTTTGTGTCATCTTCAGTGGACTATGTAATTACCCCGACAGACCTAGCCCTTACCTTTATTACCCCGACAGACCTTGCCCTGTACCCATGTCTACAATTTTTAAATATAATATACTAATATTTACCGTTTACCTAAAAATAATAATAAGAAATGCCAAGAAATTATATATTGAAAAAAAAAACTATATTAAAAATTTAATATCCGAATCTTGTGTTGGCGCCCCCTAAGGCGTGCGTTCGTATTTTTCGCATGCATCGCATTAATTATCGAATTAATTTGTCAAATCCTGTTCATATGTGTATCATTCAATCTGCCATACATATACTGTATCTTATATTATTTTAATTTTTAGCACGTCTCAGCTGCTTTTTGACAATAATAATGTAGACATTTTATTTTTCTTATTCATATTCATGAATTTATTATACATATTCTAATATTGACTAGGCTCATAAGTAAATTGAAATTTTTTGCGGTTTGCATTTGTTTTCAACGCAAACAATGACATGTGGTTTTTAGCAATTTTTTCCATTTATTTCTACAATGTTGCACATACATCCCAGTACTTTATAATCACATACATCCTAGAAAGTTTCCTTAACAAACTTCAGAAAGATTTATCAAAATCCGAATGATCGTTTAGGAGGAGTATACGGTTAGTGCTCGTAATTTAATATGAACTTTATATAATAGCAATAAAGCTCAAATTGATTCTACGTTTTAGTTAGAATAAAATTAAAAATGGAGTTTAATGTCAAGCAAATTGTATGTTTAAGAAATAAATTAAAAAAGGGACTCTACTGACGAGCAAACTGTGTATTTAAGAAATAAATTTAAAAGGAGACTCTACTGACAAAGTGAAAAGAAACTGTACTGTCTAAAATACGAGCCCAAATAGGACTCTACTGACCATTTACAAGACAAAGTAAAAAGGGACTCTGCAGTCAAGCAAACTGTATATTTCATAAATAAAATGAGAAAGGACTCTACTGACGAGCAAACTTAAACAAGAGACGAATTTAAAAGGGACTCTACTGACGAGCAAACTGAAACACAAAACAAGAAATAAATTAGAAGAGGGACTCTACTGACGAGAAAATTGTATATTCTAGAAATAAATTAGAAAAGAATTTGGACTCTACTGACGAGCAAACCGAAATAAAAGACGAAGTGAACAGAAACTGTCTTGGGACTCTACTGACGAGTTACAAAACAAAGTGAAGAGGGACTCTACTGACGAGCAAACTTTGTAATTCAAAAATAAATTAGGAAAAGGACTCTATTGACGAGTAAACTTGATATTTCAAAAATAAATTAGGAAAACGACTCTACTAACGAGCAAATTGCTTTTTTCCAAAATAAATTAGGAACTAGTGGTTTATGGCATCGAGCCTTAAGGTAAATTGCTGGAACTTGCCGCACCGGAAATTAAAATTGTTAAAAAATCTTAAATTTTTTTTTAAAACTTTGGAAAAAATAGATTTTTGAAAATTTTGAAATTTTTTAATAAACTCGAATTTTTAAAAAAATTTAATTTTTTTATATTTGAAACTGTTTTTAAAGCAATTGCGCTGAGTAGCTGTTTTAGGGACAGAATATAGAAGCGCGTAAGCGCTGCGTCGTACACTATTGGCTAAACGGGATAAATAATTTAGTACTGAGCCTTTTAGTACCTTAATAAGAAACTCGTTCAGTACGTGTCACGATGTTTGTCATGGACAGACCCCTAAACGGCTGAACTGATTTTAAATTTTATTTTTATATAGTGTGCTAAAGGATCATACTTAAGTGATAGGATAATTTATATCTGTGGGGAAATCAAGCAGGCTAAACTGGGAGAAAAAACAATTGGACTTGTCATTTTATTTATCATTAATTTTTATAATCAATAAATTTTATATATTTTTATACAAGTGGAGTTTATACTTTCATATTCATAACTACTCCCACATATCTAAATTTGAAGGCGGGAAATCATTTTATTTAAAATTTTCCCTATTATCTGATGTGTTAAAATTCAGTATATATATATATATATATATATATATATATATATATATATACAGAAATAAATGTACGACGGCGACAACCTTGCATAGCAAATAAGTAAAACGTCACCGAGTTGCAGCAACAGGCGCATTCTATTGGAAACGAGGCCGAGAACCGAGAACTCTGTTTTGTTTTCTGATTGTTTTGTGACACGAGAAACAATACAAATAGAATCACACACAGCAAATAGATAAAGATAATAATAAAATATAGTATGTGCGTTTAATCTCGAATCGTATTTATTTATTTATTTAAATGGAGCAGATAGACTATAGACGTTGTGATGCGCAACTTGTCGAATCATGTCGGGGATGGATTGAAAAGACTTACAACTGGGTAACCTTTTAGATCTAATGTTTAATATTTCATATATCATCAAAATTACTGAATGTCTTCCTTTTTGTAAAGACAGATTCTAATTCAATAAAGAGAATAAAAAAAAATAATACCTAAAACTTATATAATATATTCATTCTAATTAGCAGTTCTACTGATTTAGTTGTTTATTTATATTTTTATTTATTTTTATTATGTTTAGTTTCTTAGTTACGTCTTTTTTTATTTGTTGTTATATTTCACAATTTATACTCATTTACCTCATAGATCATTTTATTTTTAAGTTTACTCTATATAATCACAAAATTTAAATTTAATATATCAAAATTGAAAAGGCTTACTACTGGGTAACCTATTAGATCTAATGTTTATATTTCATATATAATCAAAATTACTGAATGCCTTCCTTTTTGTAGAGACAGATTGTAATTCAATAAAGAGAATAAAAAAAATAACTAAAAATACAAACAAAATGTCGAGGATGGATGACAATGTTGCTAAGAAACGCACACTTGAGGCGCTGCGGTCGCTAATGCAGATGTCACTGTCATCGACTTGAACTTAGCTGAAATTAAACCGTCGAGTAAATTAAATTCGTGCATTCGTTTTCATAATCAAGTATGAAATTTAAAATTTCAATAATACCGATTCGATTATTGAATTTAAACAGCCTGCAATTTATCTATTTTCATCCATAATTATGAATATCTTAAAGATATGCAATGTCAATTTGTGGTTAAGATTTAAAAAAAAAACACATTTTCTATAAAAGAGATTTTTTAATTATAATTATAAGCGTTGATTTTTTGTAATAGGAATTTCTGCTGTAAGTAAAAGTGTGACTATATGAAAAATGTTGACTATAATAAAGTTATACAATACTTTCATGTTGAAACTTACAGAAGCACTTTCATTTCTACGATAGCCGCGACTTACTTTCACAATTACGGAGTTACGACTTTACTTTGGACACATACACACACACATTATATATATATATATATATATATATATATTCTTAATTACAAAATTGTGACTGTCAGAAAACAGAAAAAATTTAAAATAAAATGATATTGCGACTTTAAATCAATATACAAACCATCCTATATCGTAAGTACGACTCATTTTTACAAAATGTGCAAATAAAATTCAAAATCGTTTCAGCAGTTCAGGAGTCTATCCAAGACATACATCGTGAAATTCATTTCATTAAATGAGTCATTTTTTATTTTTTCTTCGCCTGGGTTAGGACTCCGTTTATCATCTTATCAACAACAACAACAATCGCATTTCGTGATTTATCAAAAACAGTCGTTGCTTTGCTATTTCTAATCGTAAGATATAATTGTGCATACAGAAAATAAGGAGAGCAACTGATAATAAAATGCTGGTGATAAATTCAAACTGATAACAAGAGATAAGAAAAAATGCTAAATGCATTTTTGTGGATGTTGACAGTTTAAAATTTTGAATCATTGGTGATTGCTTGGTCTTTGAAGTCAGAATTTCTGGCAAAAACATACATTTTTCTTTCATAAATGATTTATTAGTTTGTCTTTGGTTTAAGTAATAATTAAAAATTCATTTCGATTCATGTCGAAAATTGCACGGTCGGTTGCTCGTTAGTCAATTCCTTTTCATAAGCAGCTTTTCCACTCGAGAAAAAGTGTATTACAAGGGAATAACAACGAAAGGCACTTTCAATAATTGATTGTTGTATTATATATATATATATATATATATATATATATATATATATATATATGTATACAAATTTATATGCAGTGTATAAAGATTGCAAATAGAGCGCGTGATAAATTTCATAACAATTGTTGCTAATTGCAACTTTGTTGCATAACTTTCACCTCATTGCTGCTGGCTTGACCTAAATATATATATATATATATATATATATATATATATTAATATATATATAAATCCATATTTCTAATAAATTAAATATATTTATCCAGAAGAAAAATACTACACGAGCGTCACTTGTGTCTAGATAAGAAAACTTTCAACACTTGATAGATAAAATTATAAATAATTACTATAATTTAATTAATTGTCATAATTGTAATTATGGTAATGAGAAATTTAAAAAATTTAAAATAAAATTTCACTTGATATTGGAAATGTAATTGTAATCACTTCAAGTAACTTATTATTATTATTATTTCCAAACTAAAATAATGTGCAAACTAGAGTAAAGTAGTAATTTTGGCTAGAGAAATTATTAATTATTTTAATTTATATTTTTTGATCGAACTTTTTGATTATTATTTATTGGAAATATTTTGTGTGATATATTTTCACACAAATCGAAGGAAAATTACTGATTTTAGATGATTTTGGAGATATCTCCAAAGGTGACTTTGGTTCGACTAGAATTATGACATTGCATGTCGTAAATGTCCCTAATATATATATATATATATATATATATATATATATATATATATATATAATCAACAAAACTGTTGCAAATGATTTCATCTATTTATTATACTATTTGCTATTGAAATTTTAATTCATCATAAAATTTCAATGATGATGAATCAAACATAAATTTTGCTGCAAAATCAAATATCTGAGATAGATAATTTATTTATAGTTTGCAAAATCTCAAAATTGGAATCGAATTACACATGTTTCAAATTTTTTTTAGTGTAAGCGATTTTTAATTCAGTTAGCGACAAGAAATATGATATATAAGATATATATATATATATATATATATATATATATATATTATATAAATATTTGTACGACATATTTTGTCAATTCAGGCGTAAGCGGAACCGGTTTTAATTACTCCAATTAATTTCAAGACAAATTTATGCATTGTCATTGATTTATATTCATATATTTTATTATATATATATATATATATATATATATATATATACTAGATGACCCGACAGACATTGTCCTGTACCCACGTCTACAATTCAAAAGTTCCACATTTATAAATATCCTATCTTTTACTATTTAATATAATGCTTCAATAATTTAGTTTATAATATTCATAATATCATAATTTAAAATTGCGTTATTTATTAAACTGAAATATATATTTTTATCTGCCAAACATATACTGTGGTCTGCATCTTATATTATTTTAATTTTTGGCACATCTCAGCTGCTTTTCGCCAATAATAATGTAGACATTTCATTTTTATTATTCATAATCAGGAATTTATTTATACGTATTCTAATATTATCTAGGCTCATGAGTGAATTGAAATTTTTGGCAGTCTAAAAAATTCAGTAGTCTAAAAATAATGTTTGATATTTTTCTCTGTTTTTAAAATATTCTACATATTCTAAAAATGTTCTAGTTTGACAATATTTTAGATAGTGTGAAAATATTCTGAAAGTGTACTAAAAAATTTCAAAATTCTCAAGAAAGTGTGAAAATGTTCTGAATTGTCTGAAAATGTCCTGAATAGTTTGAAAATGTTCTAGATAATTTGAAAACGTTCTAGATAATTTGAAAACGTTTAAAATTTCTCGAATATTTCATTACGGTACGGGAAGTTCCAGCAATTTGCCTTAAGGCACGATTCCATACACCACTAGTTTTTATATATTTTCACTAAGTTTTGAATGTTTCTAATGAACAAAACAACGTCGTTTCGTTGCCTTGATTCAAGAAAATATTGATTTAAAGCCTGTCCGCAAATGTGTAATGTATAATGTGTAATGGCCTCATAATAATAACACATCTGTTTGCTATTTGTAATTTATATATCGCCGATACAGAATAAACAATCTGATTTATTACTTCGATAACAATAACGTAATACGGAATAGTATTGACGTTGAAAGACTTTAATTTTTAATTTTTCTTTAATTTATATATAAAAGATGAGTAGAAATTTATTTATTAACTAAAAATTATATTTAAATTTATTTGACGTTTCAATTTCAATATGGCCGCGCGGTTGACAGTTGACGAACTTCAAGCCGTATAATAAAAATTATAAAAATATATAATTATTATTATTAATATAATTATATTTAACTTAGTAATATATAATATAATATGAATCGGACTTTATATACTTTTTATTAAAATGTAATACTTTTTTGACGTTTTGACTTTTTGATTTATATAACATTCAAAATTCAACATGGCTGCACAATATGGCTGCAGAATTGCCAGTTGACAGAATTCAAAAATTTAAATAATTTAACTAAATATTTATAATTCATAATTCTAATACACATAAAAACACATAATTGGCAAAGAGTATTTAGGCAATTCATCATATTTTATTTTTATGCTTCAAAATAAAATTCAAGTCAACTATTGATAGTTATTGCTCTATTGTGGCAATACTGGTACAAATTTGTTAATATTTAGCAATTGACAGTTGCCAAAAATAATTTTTATTCAACTATTTTTATTAAATTTTGCTATGTTATTATTTTATAATGCATAATTAGCGGGTATTGAACATTATTTCAACAATTTATTATACGTAACTTGGGATATAGTATAAATACATGTTCTTATATTGATAACCTTAAAATATTAGGTTGTCAAATATCTCTCTTCCGCTTTTTTGCTCTTGGTTTATAATACAAAAAGGCGGAAGGGAGATATTTGACAACCTTATATATTTGTAAGAAAATAATGGGCAAAAAGATAGTTGACAGTATTATTTGAAAACTGTTTAGCAGGTTTTAAAATCAATTTATTCTTCAATTCATATATTAAACGTAAGTAGAAGTATATTTATTAACAAAAACGGACATTTGAAGTTATTTGACATTTCAGTTTCAACATGGCTGCTCGGTTGACAGTTGTCCATACAGAAGTGGGATAAATTTTATTAAACTAAATAAACCTATTTTATATATATATATATATATATATATATATATATATATGTTTGTATGTATCTCGGTGCACTTGAATGTCGACATAAATGTGAGTCAGCCTCTATATAAAGGTATCGGATCGATAATGCGAGCCTTCAAGTTCTCGGTTGCCTACACTTGAACTAAATTGCCGAACGGGCAATAAAATAAAGACGATTCTGGCAAAATAATGGCAAAAGTATTGTCATCCCACCAGAGAAAGGAAGATCAGAAAATATTTTCTCCTAATTCAGAATCGATACCGTGCACTAAAATATATTAAAAATTGCTAAAATGATACTCGCAAAAGGACATAACCTCTGGAAACATTTTAACATCAAATTTGTACTAGTGTTGCCTGAATAGAGGAACAACTATCAACGGTTGACTTGCGATTTTATTTTGAAGCATAAAAATATAGTGAAAATACTATGTGCCAATTATATATCCCTCCATGTGTAATAGAATGTAATATACATTTGTAAAGTCCAATGAAAATAGTTAAATTACTTAAATTTTTGAATTTTGTCAACTGTCAGTTTTGCAGCCATGTTGAATTTGAAACGTCAGATATATTACCTATTTCTTATTTTTAACAACTATATATAATTACAGTATAATATGAGTATAATGAAACTACATCTTTATATATTATTTAGTGTAAAATTACGTGATTATAAAATCGAATATAAATATTTTTCAAAAAAAAAAAATACAAATAAAAAAATATATAACAAACTTCACAACTGTTATCAAGGCGTCCATCTTGAAATTGAAACGTCAAATATAATTAAATATTATCAAGTTTTATTTATGAATAAAAAATTATATAAACTAAAGAATTCTAGATTATCATTGAGGTGTTACAAATAAGTAGAAAACTAGTGTGGTGTGTGGCATCGTGCTTCAAGGCAAATTGCTGGAACTTCCCGTACCGAAACGAAAGGTTCGAGGAATACTGAATGTTTTCAAATAGATTATTATTAATATTGTAACATTGTCTAATATTTATAAGAATTATATAAACTGAATTGCAGAGTTGAAATTATTTGTTTAAAGTATATTAGAACTATAGTCAAAATTAAAAATAAAATCTGAATTATTTTTGATATACAAAAAATTAAAAAAAAAAAAGTTGAAACAAAATTTATTTTTTTCCAAATTCAATTATTTTGTTAAGACAAGCAGAAAGTTCTTTGAATCAATTAAATCGGACGCTTAGTTCTCTCAAAAACTGCCATTTTTTGTACATTTAGCTCCGTATCTTCGAAATGGCTGGGTCTGCCTTTGCGAAAAACTAATAACCACTTCTCCCAATCATCACTAATTGAATGTTATTTAGATCATTCAAATCGGATGCTCCGTTCTCTCAAAAACTCGATTTCTATTTTCTGCACTCTTTTCTCTTTATCTCCGTATCTGCTGGACCTGCCTTTGCCAAAAACTAATCAGCTCTTTTCCCTATCAATAGGAATCGAATGTTTTTTGAACCATTCAAATCGGTTGATCCGTACGCCCGAAAACGTGGGCGAAAAATTGTATCCATACATACATACACACACACATCCATTTTTTGTGAAGTATGCCAAAATGTTCAGAAACCTTCAAAACGTCGAAAAATGTTAAAATTTTCAATTCCGATTTTCGGCCCATTACAATAACTTACCCTACGGGAAGTTAACAAGGGTTTTTAATAAATTAGTTATTAACTATGATTTTTAAAAAAACAACTCAAATATAAACCGAATTAAATTTTATATCTAGTAAGCAAAAAAATGATAATTTTTTGACTAAATATTAGAATAACGCTTCAAATTTTTTATGACAATTTAAAATTTAACAATAAGCAAGAACAACAAATTCTGTTTCTATACATTGACTTAAACGTCAAACGATTTTGAGGTTATGTTGTAACAGATGATTTATTAAATCAATATATGACTCGATTGTCAAATAATTCAACTTTTATCTATCTATCTATCTACATTTGTCTTTATATTTGTATTGGTGATGGCATTGCAACGAACGAACGAACGAACGGTGTCCCTAAAAAAGGGCTCCTCATCCGCGGGGATATAAATCTAGCACATGCGCCAAACGTTTGACCTAAATACCAGAATACAATGTAATGTAATACATACAGCACGAACGACGACGATGACAATAAACGAACTGATGAACGAACGAACGATGAACAAGTGCACTCGATAGAATAAATATTAAAAAAAAATATGATGACAGTGATAGGTCCAAGTATTGCCAGATGATACAGAACAAATGTTTCCACTAAAAATGGTGACAGTATATAAAAATGTTTCAAGTTTGAATGGAGTTTCGTATTACATGGACTTTCCTCTGTCAAAATATTCGTTTTTTTTTACATTTCTAATATTTTAATTACTCACAATATAAGGTGACTTAGTACATTGCAAAATTAAAAGTTTAATAAATAATGTCCATGAAGTAAAAAAAAACTCTCTTCAATCTGAAGAGTACTATCGCCATTTTGTATTGGAAACACTATGCCATCTGGCAATACTTTGAAAGACTACTATGAAGTTGGGTCTGTTTACACTCTAACCCAAGACATGTAGTGTTACCAGAGTGCTCGTCAGTAGAATCCTTTTCATTGTTTCTCTTCAATTTTAGATTTTTTTTCTCCAGAGCCCACATTTGCATTTTATATCTTACATTTAAACTTGTTCGTCAGTAGAGTCCCTTTTTTGGTTATAGATAATATTAAAAAAAAATATGATGTCCAAGTATTGCCAGATGATACAGAACAAATGTTTCCACTAAAAATGGTGACAGTATATAAAAATGTTTCAAGTTTGAGGAGTTTCGTATTACATGGACTTTCCTCTGTCAAAATATTTGTTTTTTTTTACATTTCTAATATTTTAATTACTCACAATATAAGGTGACTTAGTACATTGCAAAATAAAAGTTTAATAAATAATGTCCATAAGTAAAAAAAAACTCTCTTCAATCTGAAGAGTACTATCGCCATTTTGTATTGGAAACACTATGCCATCTGGCAATACTTTGAAAGACTACTATGAAGTTGGGTCTGTTTACACTCTAACCCAAGACATGTAGTGTTACCAGAGTGCTCGTCAGTAGAATCCTTTTCATTGTTTCTCTTCAATTTTAGATTTTTTTTCTCCAGAGCCCACATTTGCATTTTATATCTTACATTTAAACTTGTTCGTCAGTAGAGTCCCTTTTTGATTTAGATCTTGATTTCAGTTTGCTCGTCAGTAGAGTCCTATTTTTTGTTACATCTCTTGCATTTTAACTTGTTCGTCAGTAGAGTCCCTTTTTTGGTTATAAATCTTGCATTTCAGTTTGCTCGTCAGTAGAGTCCCTTTTATTATTCACTTGCATTTTAATTTACTCATCAGTCTCTTGCATTTTAATTGGCTCGTCAGTAGAGTCCTTTTCCATTGTATGCGTTTGTGTTTCAGTTTGCTCGTCAGTAGAGTCCTTTTTGGTTATAGATCTTGTATTTTAATTTGCTCAGTAGAGTCCTTTTTACTGTTTCTCTTCCTTTTTAACTTGCTTGTCAGTAGAGTTACTTTTTTGATTATAGAAATAGTATTTCAGTTTGCTCGCCAGTAGAGTCACATTTTTCGTTGCATATCATGCATTTCAGTTTGTTTGTCAGTAGAGTCCCTTTTTAGTTATAGATCTTGTATGTCAGTTTGCTCGTCAGTAGAGTTACTTTTATTATTCTCTTGAATTTTAATTTGCTCGCCAGTAGAGTCCCTTTCTTGGTTATAGATCTTGTATTTCAGTTTGCTTGTTAGTAGAGTCCTCTATTTGAACAAGTTGTGTTTTAGTTTGCTGGTCAGTAGAGTCCTTTTTTATCGTTCCTCTTGCATTTTAATTTGTTCGTCAGTAGAGTCCCATTTCTCGTTGCATTTTTTGCATTTTAATTTTTAAGAGTCTTTGTTTCTTGTTCCTCCTGAATTTTAGATTTTTTTCTCCAGAGCCCACATTTTTAATTTATATCTTACATTTTAACTTGCTCGTCAGTAGAGTCATTTTTTTTCGTCGTATCTCTTACAATTTAATTTGCTCCTCAGTAGAGTCACTTTTTATCATTTTAAGTCTTGTAATAAATAATACTTATGTGCTCCAGTAGAGTCCTCCTTTTTTGGTCGTATCTCTTGTATTTCAGTTTGCTCCTCAGTAGAGTCTCTTTTTTAATTGTAATCTTTGTTTATTGATTTGCTCATCAGTAGAGTCTCTATTTTGGTTATAGATTTTGCAACTTAATTTACTCGTCAGTATAGACCCTTTTTGGTTATAAAATTTGTATTTCAGTTTGCTCGTCAGTAGAGTCCCATTTTTCGTTGCATTTCTTGCATTTTAATTTGCTCTTCAGTAGAGTCATCTTTTTTCGTCGTATCTCTTACATTTCAGTTTGCTCGTCAGTAGAGTCCCTTTTCTCATAGTATCTCTTTCATTTCACTTTGCTCGTCAGTAGAGTCCTTTCTTTAACCATTTGCTCCACGTTTTACATTAAATATTAATATTGTGGCTCCTGGATTTAGAGTGCATGGTGCAGCAATGCACACGGATTGCACGTGCTGGGAAAATAGGTCAAACTTTAACTTTAATACTACACGTGCACACACACATTGAGAGAAATTGATTTAGAGCCGAATATTATTATAACACGCACGAAGCGAATTATTTGTATATATATATATATATATATATATATATATACAAATAATTCGAATTCTTTGCCCCCAGGGCCTCAAACGCTTCCAAATTAATAAAACAAAATTCTCTAAAAGTTTTAAGTCTTAATATTAACTTTAAGATAGTCCGCACTCCAACCAAAGTTTCTTGATTCAGTAAATTCAAGTAAATATTTATTTTATAAAATACATCAAATTTTGAAGTAAAACTTCTTTAGGCGCGATTAGGGTGTTAATCCGTACAAATGCAACGGAAGTGCGTTACGGCAGATAAGATAAGATAAGAGTCGAGTGCCAATGATTCGTCATTGGCTCTCGATGATATCATTTCTATACGGGTCGATTGTGATTAGTCGTCGTGTATGTGAATAGAGATTTATCGTTGTATGCGTACTGGCATCAACGTTGTATGCGTACCGATATCAACAAGTAAATCGGCATAGAAAAATGAACATTTTAAAGTTACATCGTAGTACAAATCTTGATTTAATGAAAAATGCCTGAATCAGAAGAATATTTTACCCCATTCCTTGAAAATAATAAAGCAAATTAAACATTTGTGCCGTGTACTAAACGTAAGTTTATTGATTAGAAATTATTTCTATATTATTTGTAGATTCTAAAAATCTTTGGAGTTATTAAAATGGAAAATATTTTTTAGGCAAGACAGATATTACAGCTTTTCAAAGAATGAGATTATATCGCCAGCGAAAAAGTAAAAAAAATGCAAGCAGTTCATGAATGTATGTTAATTTTGATTACATGAAGTTCTTCAAACACAATTATTACATGTAGAATAAAATTGTAAAAACAATATTTGTTTAGGCTTTGTTTAACATAATCCACTGTGTGAATGAATATTATAGAATTTATTAATCATCAATTACTTCATTTCTCTAATGAAGGTTCATTTCTAAATGCTAATTACAAGGACAAACCGATCGTGTCATATTTGAAGTATGACTTTAATTACATTATTGTGTTTCAAATATTATACATATTTTTAATGCAATCATAAATATATAATTTATAATTTATCATTATATAAATGTGTATAATGATTGACGACACTAATAAATGTGTGCATCACAAGTGTTACCACATATTACTAATAAACATTATTCATAAATGTTATATGATGTATTTATTTTTACTTAAATACCATCTTGTACAGTAGCAAATAAGTTTTACTTCAATGGCGTGTGAACCTTACGCGCACTCTTTTATAAAGTTTCGACAATACAATAAATTAGGACCAAAAAGTGTTGCCAGTGAGGAGCATTTATTCGTGTTGCCACATGTTGGTTTAAGTTTTGCCAATTCTAAATATTGTTTTATGTTTTTTTCGATTGGCTTTTGCATTAAATGCAAACTAGATTGGACTATTTGTCTACATATATATATATATATATATATATATATATATATATATATATACGAGGTGTGTTCAAAAAGTACCCGGAATTACTAATAATTAAATTTCGCGGGTCTGGAGTGTCTGATTGTCAAAAGTTTTTTTTTATTGTGTTGGTATACATGCCCCTAAAGTATGATGAAATTTTCAGCTATATTCACTGTTTACTTTGTCTGTGGTAGTCGCTAAGGTTCGACGTGTTTTTCTGAGCTCGGCGATTTTTACAATGGAAGAATTGAAAAGTCAAAGAATTTGTATTAAATTTTGCGTAAAAAATGAAATAAAGTGTTGCAAAGTGCAAAAATTCACCAGATATGGCTCCGTGTGACTTTTTCCTATTCCCAAAGTTGAAGAGACCCATGAAAGGACGGCGGTTTTCCTCGATTGAAGAAAATCGCCGAGAGTGCTCAAGGACATATCAAAAAGTGAATATCAAGGGTGCTTCGAAAATTGGAAAAAACGCTGGCATAAGTGTATTATATCTGGGGGGGGACTACTTTGAAGGGGACCACATTAATGTAGACGAATAAATAAATATTTTTTTGAAAAAACGAAAATTCCGGGTACTTTTTGAACAGACCTCGTATATATATATATTAATTTGGAAATATGAACAATATATATACATATATATATATATATATATATATATATATATTGAATGGTAGAGTCTTGGATTTGTGTATATTTTGTAGAGTTTCGAACAAGAATCCAAAAATAATACAAAATAAAAAACAAGAAAAGTTTTTAAAAAAACAATTTCTTTATTTAATTATTTGTTTATTGTCGACGTTTCGGAACTAGGTACGTTCCATCTTCAGGACATCTGTTAAGAAACATGATCTTGATGAGATTTTAGCAAACAATATGTTTAGGAAAAGAAAATAGATTTTTCTTAAATAATGAATTAAATTGTAAAAAATATAATAATGTACAGAAATATGATAATCGTAAACGTCGACAATAAACAAATAATTAAATAAAGAAATTGTTTTTTTAAAAACTTTTCTTGTTTTTTATTTTGTATTATTTTTGGATTCTTGTTCGAAACTCTACAAAATATATATATATATATATATATATATTTCAAAGTAACTAGCAGCCCATTCGTCGAAATAAAAAATATATATATATACATATAGATATATATATATACATATATATATATATATATATATATATATATATATATATATATATATATATATTGCGGACAATTAAATTGAAATTGGTGCCATTCCAAGAGTCTAGTTCCCTATTATTAGTTGTGCATGTAATGAACGCGTTTCCAGATTAAATTAGGTCATACGATGTATATATATAAATATATATACACACACGCATATATATATATATATATATATATATATATATATATATATATATATATATATATATATAAACGCACTTTGCAATCAGCATTTGTTAACTCCGCATAACGGCCTGCAGCATCATCTATTAATTTTAATATAGACATATATATTTATAAATATACATATATATAAATATATATTTATATATCTTATATATATATATATATATATATAAAATTCTTCTGTACGGATGTATGATTTGATACTTCTCCTAAACGGTTATTCGGATTTTGATAAATCTTTTTGGAGTTTGTCAAAGGAATTTTTTAAGATTTAATGAACGATAAAACTATAGTAATATTGTAGAAATAAATGGCAAAAATTACAAAAAGCCACTTATCATTGTTTGACATTTGAACTGTCATCTGCTAGAAATGTCAATTCACTTGAAATTTGTATTTTGCTGAAATTATGAGCTTAGATAATATTAAAATATAATATACAAGCAAAATGTAATGTCTACATTATTATTGCCGAAAAGCAGCTGGGATGTGCCAGAAATTAAAATAATATAAGATACAGCATAGGTTTGGCAGATGGCATTATGTTATTCAGTTTAATAAATAACGCAACAAGTCCAAAATTGCATACACATTATTTGTTAAAACTTATGCATGTCGCATTTTGGTTTAGTTTACTAAATTATTTAACAATGCAAAAACTATTTCTACTTGTTAAAAAAACGATTTAGAATTTTGTTTTATGTGTCAAAAAATATTTTTTTTGGCATTGGATATTGAATAGTTAAATTAAATTAATTAACTATTTTATTATTATAATCACGATAATTTAAATTATTTAGATTTTAGTTTCCAAATTGTTTTTAAATTGTTTTCAAATTGTTCTCATTATGAAACGCATTGAATTTTAATATTGAAATAACTTCACGTCATAGATGATTAGTATTGCCAGTGATCAATAGAAAACACCATGCCAAAATATTTAGAATATAAAAAATAAAAGAAAGGTTTCAATTATACAATAATTTAAGTTATTAAGATTTTTAATTTCCACAATATCTTTGAATTTATTACATATGCAATAAAAATTTTAATATTGAATTAACTTCACTTAACAGCTGAATAGTGTTGACAGTGATCTATAAAAAACACCAACCAAAAATGCAAAAAAATATTAAAAGATTTTATATTTTATTTATTTTTATTACAGATGCAATAATTTAAATTTTTGTCCAAAATATTTGCAATAGTTTCTGTTATAAAATGTATTTAGAATTTCATTATTTAAATAACTTTATGTCATATTTGGTTAGTGTTACCAGTTGATCAATAAAAAATCCCAAGCAGATATTGGATGAAAAAATTATTATTTAGATTATTTTTGTCTACAATAATAAAAATGAAATATAAATAACCAATCTGCACGATAATGTTCGTAATGGATTTTTGTCTCTGGGTTTTTCAATGTTGCAATTGACTCAAGTGTAGCCATATGACTTGACATAATTTATAAATAAAGTAGACAAAAAAATATTTACTGAAAGTAAAACGTTTAAAAAGCGTATAGTCAATAATTTTAATATTTTTGATATATACATATAATTAAATTTATTATTAGTTTACATTATAATATCTCTCTCTTGAATTTGTCTAAATTATCAGATAATGACATAAAATTATGTGTCGGAAAGTATGATATTTTTAACTTCTCGTAGGGTAAGTTATTGTACTGGGCCGAAAATCGAAATTGAAAATTTTTACATTTCTCGACGTTTTGAAGGTTTCCGAACATTTCGGTATACCTCAGAAAAAAAGGATGTGTGTGTGTATGTATGTATGTATGGATACAAATTTCCAGTCACGTTTTCGGGCGCACGGATCAACCGATTTGAATGGTTCAAAAAACATTCGATTCCTATTGATAGGGAAAAGAGCTGATTATTTTTTGGCAAAGGCTGGTCCAGCCGTTACGGAGATAAAGAGCAAAGAGTACAGAAAATAGAAATCGGGTTTTTGAGAGAACGGAGCATCCGATTTGAATGATCTAAAAAACATTCAATTGATAATGATTGGAAGAAGTGTTTACTAGTTTTTGGCAAAGGCAGGCCCAGCCATTTCAAAGATATGGAGCTAAATGTGTAAAAAATGGCAGTTTTTGAGAGAACTAAGCGTCCGATTTAAATGATTCAAAGAACTTTCTGCTTGTCTTAACAAAATAATTGATTTTGGAAAAAAAAATTGTTTCAACTTTTTATTTTCCAAAAAAATTTTTTTGTATATCAAAAATAATTCAGATTTTATTTTTAATTCTGACTAAAGTTCTAATATACTTTAAATAAATAATTTCAACTCTGCAATTCCGTTTATATAATTCTTATAAATATTAGACAATGTTACAATATTTATAATAATCTATTTGAAAACATTCAGTATTCCTCGAACATTTCGTTACGGTACGGGAAGTTCCAGCAATTTGCCTTAAGGCACGATGCCATACACCCCACTAGTTTTAAAAAAGTAATTATGAATAAAATTTGCCTCTTGTCGGTCAAAACTATTTATTTATTACAAGTACATCGAACACAAAATTTTCGAGTTTTAAAATTCATTTTCAAAAAAAACTCATCAAAGAACACTACATCCAAATTACAACACTATCCTGCAACTAGTCTAGTCTGCAGAGCTCTTTGAAAAAATCCTTGAAATCTTTTTCCCCATCCGTTATGAAGTTAGTTTCTAAGCACCACTGCCACCAACCGTAACTGTTTACCACTGCTATAACAAGAGGTGTGACGTCACAATTCTAAATTCTTGCGGTGTTTAGAAAGCAAAATTTTTACAGTTATTTTAAATGGATGGACGCCGTTCGTAACGATAATAATATCGTATCTTATATTATGAGCGATGTGCGTAACCAAATGGAGAAGACACGGAAAGAAATACTAATTCGTTTTAGTCGAAACCGTTATTTAGTCTTTGTAAGAACAAGGCCAAACGCATAACCCATTAATTTGTGGTTGAACAAAAGTTATGTCGGTTGTTAAATTTACATACAAAATTAATAAAATGACACATCATTAGTAGTGCAGTTGTAAATATTATATTAAAACAAAAATAAAAGGGCCCTGATGTGTTATTTTAGTATTGCCAACGTAAATCAAAAATCCCCTACTTAGTTTGGTATCGCCGTGTAATATAAAAATGTGCTAAAGTGTTGCCACACTCAAATAAATAAAGGTTTACATATAAAAATTCTTATCGAAACCGCCTTGTTTTAATTTTATTGAAATAAAGTAATAATTACAATTTACGCATTTCAAGTATACAAATTAAACTAGTGGTGCGTGGCATCGTGCCTTAAGGCAAATTGCTGGAATTTCCCGTACCGTAATGAAATATTCGAGAAATTTTAAACGTGTTCAAATATATTATTACAAATACTGTTTTACTTTCATTATTTTTGCTCATCTTAATTGTTATATCTGAGCAAATCAAATGTAAATCATAAATCAATTTATCTCCAGAACATTAAGAAATTCAATTAAGAATTCAGAATTCAATTTAAAAAAAAAATAGTTGCCCAATTTACACAAAATTAAAAAAGTGCTCCCGCATAGTCACAGTCTAAACGCATTCGCAAATAATTCCGTGCGACATGTTTACTTATACTGTACTTAGCTTGGCGGCATTTTCACGTTTTTCAATAGTTTTCACAAAATTGTAAAAGTGCTCCAGTGCATAAACAGTCTAAACGCACTTGGGTAAACATTTGTACCAGAGTGGCGCTTAGACTGTGCTTCGGTGGTAATTTTTTGAATTTTTAATCCAAAATTACAAAAATATTTTATAGAAAATAAAAAAAGATGTTAGAATTTTTTATCTTCAAAAGCAATTGTTTTGTCAAATCGGACGCTTAGTTCAATGAAAAACTGCCATTTTTTGCACATTTAGCTCTGTATCTTCGAAATGGCGGGGCCTGTCTTTGCCAAAAACTAATCACCTCTTCTCCCAATCAATACAAATTGAATGTTTTCTAGATCATTCTAATCGGTTGATCCGTGCGCTCGAAAACGTGGACGAAAAAATGCGGACATACAAATCACACACACACACATACATTCATTTTTTCTGAGGTATGCCAAAAGGTCAGAAACCTTCAAAACGTCGAGAAATACTCGAATTTTCATTTTCGATTTTTGACCCATTACTATAACTACCCTACGGGAAGTTAATTATCAGATTTTGATTCATAATACAAAAATTACTGAATTAATGCACAAGCGCGGTAATAATATATCAAAATTTTGAAACTTTAAATGCACCAAATTCAATTTAAATAGAACCAGTTTCAGATTGGATTGGCTCTTGCAAAGACTATTAAGGGACATTTATATGTGGCGTGCTTTGCAGTAGGTAAACTATTCATATATTTTTGTTAGCTGCACTTTTAGCTTACGCATCATATTTGCAATCAGTTTATCATTTTCGTACTAAACATTTTATACTAGAAATATTTTTTATGGTGAAACAACGTTTGCCAGGTCAGCTAGTATATATATATATATATATATATATATATATAAATTATTTTTAATTTACATTTGCGTCCGTAATTTTCCCCCATTATAGATCCTAATAACGGATACATGGGTTGATAACTTGTTGAATAATTTCATTTGTCGCTTTTATTATATCACATTTTGCATAATCATTGAACTATCGCTATAATTATCTGTATATATATATATATATATATATATATATGTATGTGTATATCTATTTATTTTATATTTTGTATTTTCGCCATGGAGCGTGACCCATAAATTACATTTAAACAATGCCCATATGCCCTACAGAGTGACTATTGTACGGTTACGTTTAATGCCTCTAATGTCCAATCCATATGATTTTTATTATCTATGATTTCACAATCGCAATCATATAATAATGTAAAAAAGGTGCGTATATATATATACTAGATGACCCGACAGACGTTGTCCTGCACCCACGTCTACAATTCAAAAGTTCCAAATTTTTTAGTATCCTATCCTATACTTTTTTAATATCTAATATAAGGTTGTCAAATATCTCCCTTCCGCCTTTTTGTATTATAAACCAAGAGCAAAAAAGCGGAAGGGAGATATTTGACAATATAATGTCCTGATGTCTTTGTGATTCATTTATAATCTTGACATAAGCTGTATAAGAAATTCAGAAAAAAATAATATAGTATCTGCGCTAAAAGAACAATATCACACTTGATTTTACCACACAACACAATTGCTTCAATAATTTAGTCTATAATTTTTATATTAGTTGCTTCTTGGCTTAATAATTTAAAAAACATTATAGTTTATGTTCAAATCTAAGTGAATTAATTTGTAAAATTTAGTTCATATGTGCACTATTCAATCTAAGATCAAATAACTAATTATTTCAAACAAATGAATTTTTGACACATAAAACAAAATTCTAAATCATTTTTTTCAATAAGTAGAAATTTTTTTTGTGTTGCTAAATAATTTAGTAAAGTAAACCAAAATGCGACATGCATAAGTTTAAAAAAATAATATATATGCAATTTTGGACTCGTTGCTTTATTTATTAAAGTGAATTACATAATGTCATCTGCCAAGCATATACTGTTGACTGTATCTTATATTATTTTAATTTCTGGCACATCTCAGATGTCTTCGGCAATAATATCGCCATATAACATTTTTCTCACTCATAATCATGATTATATTTTATTCTAATATTGTCTAGGTTCATAAGAGAATTGAAATTTTGACAGATGACAGTTCTCATTTGTCAAAATATTTTCAATGTCAAACAATGACATGTCGTTTTTTTTGCAATTTTTTCTACAATCTAACTATATTTCTATAAATCAAAAAATTCTAAAATAATCCCTTAACAAACTTCAGAAAGATTTATCAAAATCCGAATAATCGTTTAGGAAGAGTATTCTTACATACATCGAGTACACAAATCCAGTTTTTGATAGAACGGAGCATCCGATTTGAATTATCTAAAAAACATTCAATTTGTAATGATTGGGAAAAGAAATGATTAGTTTTTGGCAAAGACAGGTCCAGCCGTTACGGAGATACGAGGCTAAATGTGCAAAAAATGGCAGTTTTTGAGAGAACTAAGCGTCCGATTTGAATGATCTAAAAAACTTTGTGCTTGTATTGACAATAAACAATTGCTTTTGAGGATAAAAAATTCTAAATCTTTTTTTATTTTCCATAAAATATTTTTGTAATTTTTGATTAAGAATTCAAAAAATGACCCAGACTAAGCACAGCCTAAGCGCCACTCTGGTACAAATGTTTACCCAAGTGCGTTCAGACTGTTTACGTACAGGAGAACTTTTCCAATTTTGTGAAAACTATTGAAAAATGTGAAAATGCCGCCAGGCTAAGCACAGTATAAGTGAAAATGTCGCACAGAATTATTTGCAAGTGCGTTTAGACTGTGACTATACGGGAGCACTTTTTCAATTTTGTGTAAATTAGGCAACTATTTTTTTTTTTTGAAATTGAATTCGAAATGAAATGACGATTGTTGATGTAATAATTGATTTATGATTTACATTTGATTTGCTCAAGATATAACAACAAGATAGCAAAAATAATGAAAGTTACAGTATTTGTGATAATATATTTGAAAACGTTTAAAATTTCTCGAATATTTCATTAAGGTACGGGAAGTTCGAGCAATTTGCCTTATGGCACGGTGCCATACATCACTAGTTAAAGTTATTATCATGCTGTTTTAAAATCTTGATGAAACTTTGTACCTTTTCGCCAATATAAATAGAGTCACAATTACTACATTTAATAAGATTTTTTTTTAATGAGTCAGAGAAGAACTGTAAATAATTTTGGGAGAATTAGGAGACAATTTTCTGGTAAAATATGAGAAAAATGTTATGGCAACGCTATGTAAATTTTTTAATTGTATTAAATAGCATAGAGTGTTGTCTCTTCCTGTATTGCGTAATGCTCGTTGCAACAAGGTGAAATACCACCTCTCAAACGATCAACCTTGGAATAATATTGCATATATAACTAAACATATAAATATACACATATATACATATATGTATATATATATATATATATATATGTATATATATATATATATATATATATATATATATATATATAAATTCTAAAATACATTTGTAAACAAATGTTTCAGTATTCATTGTGTTATCTAACGCTATTTGTCGTTTTCATTTCTCAAAATAGGTTAGAGACACCCACACGCCAATGTAAAGTATTAGATAAACACACAAAAACGTTCTATTTATTCATTTTTTTAAGATTTGCATCAACGGTATGATAAATTTTACAAAAAACTAAATACTAATTTACAGAAAACTTTCATTTTGCTCGACGAAATAAAATTACTTAAAATTGTAACTCGCGTTTTTAATAACTTCCCGAAGGAGAAGTTTATGTTTTCATCAAAAAATCCGATTCGCTAATTTTATGTTTTCTCGACGTTTCAAGCCATTCTGAATCTAATAAAAAGTGTGTGCGTAAACAGATTTTTTTTACTGTAAATCGACGTTTTCTCAAAAACGTCTGGACCGATTTCAAAAACTTAAAATCCATTCGATGTATCTCAATGAGGACTATCGTTCCTAAGTTTCGTGCGGCGATCTACCAAGCCGTTTCTTTGTAATTTTAAATCAAAAACTGTTCGAAAGATATTAGTTGGGAATGATACTGATTAGTTTTAGGTGGAGATCAACCGAGCCGTTTTCTTGTAATTAACTGTTGAAAAAAAATTAAGACGATTTTTTATGGAACTTTTTTGGTGATATATATCATGGTCTTGTAGAACCTACTAAAATATTACGGCCTTTCGACAAGTAGTTTAATTTTAAAAATTCATCAGACTACTTACTTCAAAAAAGACTACTGACAATCGAATCAAATTTGAGCACCATACTAAAGAAATGTTAAAAAAAAATTGGGACAAAAAGGGACTCTACTGACGAGCAAATTAAATTTATGAAAATCGTTTAAAAAATCAAGAAGGTAAAAAGGGACTCTACTGACAAGCAAATTAGAATAGAACTTGAGAAGAAATTAAGAAAGTTAGAAAGTTACAAATATTTAAAAAAAGAACTCTACTGGCAAACAAATTGAACATGACAAAACTAAAAATGAGACAATGCGGGAAAAAGGACTCTACTGACGAGCAAATTAAAATATTAAGGAAAGAGACTTTACTGAAAAGCAAGTTAAATTTAAGAAATTTATTTAAAAAAAAATGCTGAGGCAAAAAGGGATTCTACTGACAAGCAAATTAGACTCGAATCAAAATTGTGCTAAACATTACAGAGAAATGTTTAAACAAAAAAATATTAAAGAATAGAGGGACTCTACCGACGAGCAAATCAAAATAAAGTTTGTTAAAAATATGACTAACTTTCGATAAATTTCAGAAACATTTCAGATTTTTTTTTTTTTTTTGTTACAATTTATTTTTGATTTCAGAAAATGAGTAGTTTTTTTGACGTTTGTTAAAATTAAAATTAGACGATTTACTTGGTATAACGATAAAGTCCTTGGTCTTGATGAACATACTAAACTATTAAAGTCCTACGAAAACTGGTTCAAATATAAAAATTGTTGATTTTTGAAAATTTGCTTTTAGAAAATACTCCGAGTTAACGTGTTTGTTCGTTTTCTATTGTGTGTAATAAATCCACTCATAAATTAATTAATTTTTTATTGATTAAGTCGATTATTTACACATATCGGGAAGTTCATGTAACTTGCCTCAAGGCAAAATACCAATACCAACTAGTTTTATAAATTATTCCAGAATTAATCCTAATAATTTGATTTTTCCAGTCAATAGTGAATTTTATTTTGCTTCAAACTCTACAGCAATTATTTATGTATATAAAATTGAGTCTTATGAGTTTTTTATTATTTTTTCCTCGAACTAAGTATATAAATTATAAATATAAAATAAACGAGTTCGTCTCGCCTTTCGTATTATGTAACACGATATGGCATCGTTTAATAATAATCATAATAATAATAATGATAAGCCTACGCTACTAAAGTTACATATATAAGAGTTGAGTGTTTTATTACATTTGTATATTGATTTATATTTAAAATACAGGCTTTGTCAACATATTAAAAAAAATATTTATATATGAAGAAACATTACATACTTGAATTTTTTATTCTGTACGTTTCGACACTCTGTGTGTGTCATCATTCAGGCAAGTTCTAAAAAAATTGTATGCAATTTAGTAATTTTACATAAAAATATCAATCAATGTCTAAATTGAACCATAATTAGTCTACAAAAAATAAGGAAAAATTTTCGATACATTTATCCTGTACGTTTCGACACTTCATGTGTGTCATCATTTATGCAAGTTCTGAAAAAAAAATGTGTGCATTTCAATAATTTTACAAAAAAATATCAATCCATGTCTAGAAAGAACCATAATTAGTCAACATAAAATAATGATAAATTCTTGATATATTTATTATGTACGTTTCGACACTCTATGTGTGCCATCATTCATGCAAGTTCTAACAAAATTATGTACAATTTAATAATTTCACAAAAAAATTAAACAGTTTCTAGAAAGAATCATAATTAGTCTATATAAAATAATGATAAGCTCTTGATATATTTATTCTGTACGTTTTGACATTTCATGTGTGTCATCATTTAGGCAAGTTCTAAAAAAATTGTATGTACAATTTAAATATTCTCCAAACAAAATTTGCAAATAATTTGCAAATTATTATCAATACTCATTATCAAAAGATTCAGGATTAGTTTTTGTGAAAGGCAGGTCCAGACGTTTTGGAGATACATATATATTTTATACTCTAATCTGATATTTTGTTCTCGTTTGTAGAGTCCTTTTGTTATATTCTAAATTAGTGTTATTGAAATTTTTTCTATATTAATTTTTTTCTGCTTTTCAAGTTGATTTTCATTTTGCTCGTCAGTAGAGTCCTTTCATTTTCTTGTAATTTTTCTTAAGTTTTTTCTTCAGTAGAGTTTTTTCAGGTTTTTGTTTTTAATTTGCTTGTCAGTGCAGTTCTTTTATTGTTTGATTTAATTTCTTACAATGTCGGTTTTTAGTTTGCTCGTCAGTAGAGTCCTTACAATATTTTATAATTTAATTTGCTCGTCAGTAGAGTCCTTTCATTATCTCATAATTTAATTTATTCGACAGTATGAGTTTTTTTAATTTTTTGTATTTCAGTTTGCTTGTCAGTAGAGTCGTTTTTCTATTTTATGTCTTGTATTTTAGTTTGCTCGTCCGTAGAGTCCTTTTCAAATTTTGTTTTTCAGTTTGCTCGTCAGTAGAGTCCTTTTACAGGTTTTGTTTTTCAGTTTGCTCGTCAGTAGAGTCCTTTCTTAAATTTTATATCTTGTATTACAATCAGTAGAGTCCTTTTCTAATTTTATGTCTTGCATTTCAGTTTGCTCGTCAGTAGAGTCCTTTTTGCTACTTTACATCTTAAATTTTAGTTTGCTCGTCAGTAGAGTCCTTTTCAGGTTTTGTTATTCAGTTTGCTCGTCAGTAGAGTCCATTTTGCTACTTTACATTATAATTTTAGTTTGTTCGTCAGTAGAGTCCTTTTCAGGTCATTTTTTTTTTTAGTTTGCTCGTCGGTAGAGTCCTTTTCAGTTTGCTTGTCAGTAGAGTTTTATGTTTTGCAGTTAAAATTCATCAAAATTGTCAATGTAAAAAAATGACAAATATTTGTTCTATTTATTTTGTACGTTTTGATATTATATGTGTGTCACCGTGTCAAAAATTTAAAAAAATATAAATTTATATATATATATATTATTATTATTATTATTATTATTATTATTATTATTATTATTAAAAATAAACATTGTTACAATAAAAATAAAGCCCAAAATTTTGAAAAAAAAATTAAAATATAAACCTAAAAATAAAATTATGTAATTTGTCACATCATTTATTTCTTCTCAAATAAATATAGACAAAAGCAGTCAACTGCAAGTCAAATCATATGTGACAAAAAAGGGGTTCACAAAACGTAACGCAGGAGTGAAAGGGTTCACAAGAGTGTACACAGAGATAAACAATGATAAAATTTGATAGACAGACATAAATCTACAAAATAGGTATTATATATATATCTATATATATATATATATATATATATATATATATATATATATATATATATATATATATATATATATATATATATATACAATTTTTACTATTTCCACTATCTTACGTAACCTTGTTCGTTACTAAAAAAAACTGCAAAGAATTTTGCCTTGGGTGTGACGGTGCATATAAAAAATAGTTGTGACCCTCAAAAATGCATTAGAAATGCAAAACTGAACGATTTTATTGTTTTGATCAGATTCGTTATGGAATTGCACAGTCGAATTAATATGTTGTCGACGTCTGTTTGAATTCGAGGAGCGTTTGATGGTTAAATTCCTTTGACTGTGACTGAGAGTTATGAAACAGCTGTTGGCCTTGTGAGATCTGACATCACACTACTGTATTTTGTACGGAATTAGATGCACATGGTAATATGGACACAAACACACAAACATACTCAAAAACATACATACACACATGTATGAAGAACTCTATTTTCCTTGAAAATTTTTTTTATAAATCAGGACACTGGCTAGTAAACATTTTCAGTACAACTAATACTGTTTTAACAAAACTCCGTTTAACTTGGAACATCCTTAGAAATCCTTTAATATTTCATATATCATCACAATTACTGAATGTCTTCCTTTTTGTAAAGACAGATTGTAATTCAATAGAGAGAATAAAAAATATCCTTAGAAATCTGCTTTGGTAAAATTAATTGTATAGACTGCGACTTAATTTATATTGGCGAAACTGAACTTAATTTATTAAAATGACTTATTATTGAAACGATATAAAAACAAAAATTTCTAATAATTTAAAACTTTGCTCACATAATATCTTAGTACACTAAAACTTAATATAGACTTTTTACTACATTAAGAAAAAAAAGAGTGCGCGTAAGGTTCACACGCGATTGAAGTAAAACTTATTTGCAATTATATTGTAGCAAATTTATGTTGAGTAAAAATAAATACATCATATAAAAATTTTGAATAATGTTTATTAGTAATATGGTAACACTCGTGATGCACACATTTATTGGTGTCGTGTCAATCATTATACACATTTATATAATGATAAATTATAAATTATATATTTGGAATAGCATTAAAAATATTTATAATATTTGAAAACAATAATGTCATTAAAGCTATACTTCAAATACGACCTGATCGGTTTGTCATTGTAATTAGCATTTAGGACTCGAACCTTCATTAGAGAAATGAAGTAATTGCTGATTAATAAATTCTATAATATTAGTTCACACAGTGATGGTTTATGTTAAACAACGCCTAAAGAATAATTGTTTTCATAATTTCACTCATCATGTAATAATTGTATTTGAAGAACTTCATGTAATTAAAATTAACATACATTCATTTACTAATGTTTTTTTTACTTTTTTTCTGGCGATATAATCTCATTCTTTGAAGTTTTACTTCAAAATTCAAAATCGATTTAGCGAAGGATCATTCATCTCCATCTCGTTTCGAATTTCAGTTTGCTTGTCAGTAGAGTCCTTTTCTATTTTTTTTTTGGTCACTCATTAGTAGAGTCCTGTTTTGCTTTTTTGTTGAATATTAGTTTGCTCGTCAGTAGAGTCCTTTTTTATTTATCTAACCTGCTTGTTTCTCGAATGTTCGAACTTTTTAACATCTAATGTCAAAACACAATTTGCTTGTCAGTACAGTCCTTTTTCCAATTTTTATTTCTGCTACTTATCAGTGAAGTCCTTATTTTGTTTACTGATTAAATTGGTTTGAAGAGTTGTCTGTATTTTATTTAGGTGAATTGTTTCGATCTTTTATGTAGATTTTAGGTTTGCCAGTAGAGTCCCTTTTTACTTTTTTAACTTCCCATAGTAATGGGCAGAAAATCGAAATAAAAATTTTTGCATTTCTCGACGTTTTGAAGGTTTCTGAACATTTTACTGGCATACCTCAGAAACTAAATGGATATTTGTGTGTGTGTGTGTGTTTGTGTGTGTGTGTGTGTTTTGTAAGTCCGCATTTTTTCGTCCACGTTTTCGGGCGCATGGATCAACCGATTTGAATGGTTTAAAAAACATTCGGTTCCTATTGATAGGAAGATGTCCCGATTAGTTTTTGGCAAAGGCAGGTCTAGCCGTTACGGAGATATGGAGCAAAGAGTGCAGAAAGTAGAAATCGAGTTTTTGAGAGAACGGATCATCCGATTTGTATGATCCAAAAAGCATTCAGTTCGTAATGACCGGGAAAATTGGTTACTGGTTTTCTGCAAAGGTAGGCCTTGCGGTTTTGGAGATACATGGCTAAATGTTAAAAAAAATGGCAGTTTTTGTGAGAACTAAGCGTCCGATTTAAATGATTCAGAAAACATTCTGAAATTTCTCAACAAAATAATTGCTTTTGGAAAAAAAAAGTTTCTAATTTTTTTTTAAAAAATATTTTTATAATTTTGGATTAAAAATTCAAAAAATTACCCAGGCTAAGCACAGTCTAAGCGATACTCTGGTACAAATGTTCACCCAAGTGCGTTTAGACTGTTTGTATACTGGCGCATTTTTCCAATTTTGTGTAAACGAAAACTATTGAAAAATGTGAAAATGCCGCCTAACTAAGCACAATATGAGTGAAAATATCGCACAAAATTATTTGCAAATGCGTTTAGACTGTGACTATACGGGAGCCCTTTTTCAATTTTGTGTAAATTAGGCAACTATTTTTATTTTGAAATTGAATTCGAAATGAAATGAAGATTGTTAATATTGAGGAGATGCTATAAACAACTAATTTTTGTTATTAGTTGGACAGCAATCACATTTATTATCGCAAGTGTTTTATGAGCAACTAATTAGTTGTACTTCTATTTGTGATAACATAACATAATTTTATTGTTTTTGTAAATTACAATCTGCCTATTATGAATACATTAAGTAATTGTATTAACAGGCTATTTAAATTTTTAACATAGCTGTTTAAAGGCAACCCAGCATTTGTCCTTTTTAGTTGTGACATATTTTTGCCACACTAGATTTTTTAACTTTTTTATTTAGAAACAATACACCTGAAAAGCTATTTACACTTGGAACTTACCTGGATCAAAGTTTTCAAGCGAAAACAGATATCACTATTTCTTGATAACAGGTTGTAGAAAGCGCGGAATTTGAACTCTTAGCCTTGTGATTGCAAAACAGAGATTTTGCTATTGCAATACAAACTTCCTACAAATCACCTTATTTACGCCCATATACATATTAAATAATTAGTAATTATATGCTATAAGATAATGACCTATAAAATAGCAATGTTTCAGTAGATTCTACATCATATGAGAATGACTTACACATAATGAGTGTAATATATTACTTAGTAATTATAAAACCAATTACTTATACACATACTTAAAAGATTCTAATTTAACTTTTTTTCTTTTTTTTCAGCCTCTGGAGACCGTGAAGCGTCTCGAGGAGCTCCGTCTTTTGGAGTCTAGAAAATCGGCTCGTCTGGCGGACACTGACACCGATTTCGCCAGATTGGCCGATATGGCGACAGAAAGATCTAAAAGGCAACAATATCCCAACCAGCTGCACACTCAGAGCATGGACATATCTGCTAGCCAAATTCACGGGTAATTAGAAAAAAAAATTATAAACTAGTGGTGTATGGCATCGTGCTTTAAGGCAAATTGCTTGAACTTTCCGTACCGCAATGAAATATTCGAGAAATTTTAAACGTTTTCAAATGTATTATTACACAAATTCTATAACTTTCATTATTTTTGCTATCCTGTTATATCTGAGCAAATCAAATGTAAATCATAAATCAATTATTACATTAACAATCGTCATTTCATTTCGAATTCAATTACAAAAAAATAGTTTAGTTGCCTAATTTACGCAAAATTGAAAAAGTGCGCTATAGTCACAGTCTAAACGCATTTGCAAATAATTCTGTGCGACATTTTCACTTATACTGTGCTCAGTTTGGCGGCATTTTCACATTTTTTAATAGTTTTCACATAAAATTGGAAAAGTCCTCCTTTACATAAACAATCTTAACGCACCTCAAAACGCATTTGTACCAAAGTGGCGCTTAGACTGTGCTTAGCCTGGGTATTTTTTTCAATTTTTAATCAATTTAAATATATATGTCCGCATTTTTTCGTCCACGTTTTCGGGCACACGGATCAACCGATTTGAATGGTTCAAAAAACATTCTATTTCTATTGATAGGGAAAAAAATTGATTAGTTTTTGGCAAAGGCAGGTCCAGCCGTTACGGAGATATGGAGTAAAGAGTGCAGAAAATAGATATCGAGTTTTTGAGAGATCATCCGATTTGTATGATCCAAAAACCATTCAGTTCGTAATGACGGGCTATTAGTTTTTGGCAAAGGTAGGGCCAGCGGTTTCGGAGATACAGAGCTAAATGTTAAAAAAATTGCAGTTTTTGAGAGAACTAAGCGTCCGATTTGAATTATTAAAAGAACTTTCTGCTTGTTTTAACAAAATAATTGATTTCTTTTTCAATTTTTTTTTTGTGTATCGCAAATAATTCAGATTTTAATCGTAATTTTGTTTAAAGTTCTAATGTACTTTAAACAAATATGTTTAACTTTGCTATTCAGTTTATATAATTCTTATAAATATTAGACAATGTTACAATATTTATAATAATATATTTGAAAACATTTAATATTCCTCGATCATCTCGTTACGGTACGGGAAGTTCCAGCAATTTGCCTTAAGGCACGATGCCAAACACCCCACTAGTTTGAATTTTTAATCCAAAATTACAAAAAACTTTTTTGAAAAATAAAAAAAAAGTAATATTTTTTTATCCTGAAAAGCAATTGTTTTGTCAATACGACCAGAAAGTTTTATAGATCATTCAAATCGAACGCTTAGTTCTCTCAAAAACTGCCATTTTTTGCTAATTTAGCTCTGTATCTTCGAAATGGCGAGACCTACCTTTGCCAAAATCTAATCAGCACATCTCCCTATTAATAGGGATCGAATGTTTTTTGAACCATTCAATCGGACGTACCAAACATACACACACACACACACACACATCCATTTTTTCTGAGGTATGCCAGTAAAATGTTCAGAAACCTTCAAAACGTCGAGATATGCAAAAATTTTCAATTTCGATTTTTGGACGATTACAATAACATACCCTACGGGAACTTAATAATTGTTATGCAGCATTTTATTATCTTCTTATTATCATAACTATATTTGATTTTTAGAAATATTAAATTAAATCATCTTATGAATTCATCCTAATCGGAAACGATACATATATATTTATTGTTTACCTTTCATACAATGCTCTGTTTGTACACTTACAAGCATTAGTGCATTTTAGGCATATAAAAAATGAATAGTGAAATTCACAGTATATATTTATAACAATCAATTTGAAAATGCACAAAATTACTATTAATCATAAAATAAGTGAAAATCTGGCGCAAAATTCTTGCTCACCTTACCAGAAAACTTGACAGAAATCCTGTTACAAGAAATACTGGCGTCGTGTGCACCGGCCTTAAATAAGTGAAAATCTGGCGCAAAATTCTTGCTCACCTCACCAGAAATCTTGACAGAAATCCTGTTACAAGAAATACTGGCGTCGTGTGCACCGGCCTTAAATAAGTGAAAATCTGGCGCAAAATTCTTGCTCACCTTACCAGAAAACTTGACAGAAATCCTGTTACAAGAAATACTGGCGTCGTGTGCACCGGCCTTAAATAAGTGAAAATCTGGCGCAAAATTCTTGCTCACCTCACCAGAAATCTTGACAGAAATCCTGTTACAAGAAATACTGGCGTCGTGTGCACCGGCCTTAAATAAGTGAAAATCTGGCGCAAAATTCTTGCTCACCTTACCAGAAAACTTGACAGAAATCCTGTTACAAGAAATACTGGCGTCGTGTGCACCGGCCTTAAATAAGTGAAAATCTGGCGCAAAATTCTTGCTCACCTCACCAGAAATCTTGACAGAAATCCTGTTACAAGAAATACTGGCGTCGTGTGCACCGGCCTTAAATAAGTGAAAATCTGGCGCAAAATTCTTGCTCACCTTACCAGAAAACTTGACAGAAATCCTGTTACAAGAAATACTGGCGTCGTGTGCACCGGGCTTTATATGTGAAATAATTGATCAAACTTTTGCATTATCAGAGAAGTTATCTATTAAAATTCGCCGATATGAACGCAGCTTAAAACATTAACTCGCGTATGTAATGTGTTATTATTAACGGTTCGCGAATTCGATTCGACATTGAGAAGCCGAAAATGACGGACGATGCCGTAACAGAAATTTTGTTGAGGCCGCCGCTCGGCAACAACGAAACAGGAAGCGGTAATGGTAAAAATAACACACGCGAATTTGTTCTAAATTATACTATTTCAAGAATAAATAGAAAAAATAGAAAAAACCAACAGTTTCCTGACTGTTGCATTTATATTATTCTGGAGGCCGTCTGCGGAATTTAATTATTGTAAAACAAATATAAGTACAATCTCCAGAAATAATTATGCACATGGTACTCTTTTATTAACATATTTATGATATCACGATTACTTGATATCATGTTGTCCATAATGCGAATAAAAATTTAGTATAAGGTCCAGAAATGATTATGCACTTGGTACTCTTTTATTAACATATTTACGATATCACGATCACTTGATATCATGTTGTCCGTAATGCGAATTATTGTAATGCGAATAAAAATTGAGGACAAGATACAGAAATAATTATGCACTTGGTACTCTTTTATTAACATATTTACAAAATCACGATCACTTGACATCAGGTTGTCCGTAATGCGGGATTAACCAAAAAAAGAGTGCGCGTAAGGATCACACGCGATTCGAGTAAAACTTATTTGCTACTGTACAAGATGACATTTAGATAAAAATAAATACATCATATAACAATTTCGAATAATGTTTATTAGTGATATGGTAACACTCGTGATGCACACATTTATTAGTGTCGTCAATCATTATACACATTTATATAATGATAAATTATAAATTATATATTTGTAATAGCATTAAAAATATGTATATTATTTAAAAACAATAATGTAATTAAAGTCATACTTCAAATACGACATGATCGGTTTGTCATTGTAATTAGCATTTAGGACTCGAACCTCTATTAGAGAAATGAAGTCATAGCTGATTAATAAATTCTATAATATTCGTTTACAAAGTAGATTATGTTAAACAACGCCTAAACAAATATTATTTTCGCAACTTCACTCATCATGTAATTGTGTTTGAAAAGCTTCATGTAATTAAAATTAACATACATTCATTGACTGCTTGTATTTTTTTTACTTTTTCGCTGGTGATATAATCTCATTCTTTGAACAGCTGTAATATCTGTCTTATCTAAAAATTATTTTCAATTTCAATAATTGATTTTGAAGGAGTTTGTTTTATCGAAATAAATAATTTAATACATTTAACTATTTGTTAAATACAACTAGTAAGTTTGACAAATTGAAAAAAAATCAAAAGTTTGTGACATTATGACTACCTACAGCCACCCGGTATATTTTTAAATCGCTTAAATTATTCATTATTTTTAATTATTAAATTATGTTGTTTTTTTTTTGACTAAGTCGATTATTTTCTTTTGGAAACTTATTTCCATCTATATCAACACCTAAAGATGATTTTCACTGCTGCTTGATATCACGTTGTCCGCGATGCGTGATTAAACCAAAAAATTAAGATCAATAAATGTGATAGAAAATTTAAAATAACTGAAGTTAATGAAAATTATTATCACTACTGCTCGATATCAAGTTGTCCGTAACGCGTGATTAAACAAAAAAATTAAGACTAATCAAAGTGATAATATTTAGATAATTTACAAAAATCTTATTTTGATATTATTTATTTTTGCTTGAAAACAGATTACCATCGTAATTGAAAATTGTTTTTACTACTACTTGATATCAAGTTGTCCGTAACGCGAAATTGAGCAAAAAAATTAAGATTGATTATTGTTGCAGATAATTTAAAATAATGTAAATTAATATATTGATTTCTATTTGATTACGTCGATTATTTTCAAAATGCACATAATTACTACTTGATATCAGGTTGTCCGTTACGCGGGATTGAACCGGAAAATTAAGATTGATCAATGTGATGGATAATTTTAAAACAACTTATTTTAATATTATTGTAGACAAATATTCTATTTCAATTGAAAATTATTATTACTACTACTTGATATCAAGTTGTCCGTAACGCTAGATTGATTTAAAAAAATACGTTTTATTAATGCGATAGATGATTTTTTGAGTTGCGTTCATATTCAAGAATTTTAACGACGTTTTGAGTAAGGCTAACTTCACAACTAACTGAAAGATGTGTGAAGTTAGCAATTGGTTATTTATCAAAGAACCCCACATCGGACTGAATGTTGTATGAAATTAGCAATTGATCGTTTAGGAATTTGTCAGAGAGTTGTAAATATATTGAAATATGATGCAAATTAAGATTTTGGAGGTATGTGTATACATGTAATTGTTTATATATGGGTATATAAGTCAGTATGTCAAGATTCGGTGTGAAAAAATACCAAGGACAAAATAGAGAGGTCGTTTTTATGCACTAAACATTTATAAATACATTCTTAATTTATATATATATATATATATATATATATATATGTATATATATAATATAATATTGATTTACTACTTTTCTGCTTCTTTGTGTAAACACATTGAAGTTTTTTTTCTTGTATCAATCCGTAAAATTAAATTTTTCTCTAACCCTTAAGATAGTAAGGTTCTTTTATTCTTTTTTTATTTACATTATTTTTGCATTTATTTTATCTTGGCGAGATTATTACTACTTTTCTGCTTCTATGTGTAAACACAATGAAATTTTTTTTCTCGTATCAATCCATAAAATTAAATTTTTCTCTAATCCCTGAAGATAGTAGAGTTCTTTGCTTCTTCTTCTATTTACATTATTTTTGCATTTATTTTTTCTTGGTAAGAAAGCTTCTGTCGACTTTCTTTAGAGTCCATGTCTCTGATTCCTAAAGAGATCATGCTCAAAATGTAGTATTTTATTCCAAATAAATTTTGCTGGTTAGTAGTGTCCTCGTTTCTCTTCCATACTTGTAGCTATTAACTTTGATTGATAATTAATTTCATACACTGATGATGGCATAAATCACGTTTTCGAAAAGTCTTTAACTTATGTAATAAAGTAATGTAATAATTTATGAATAAAAAGTGAACTGCGTTCTTATATAAAACGTGTGAAGATAGTTACATATGTAACTATATTCACACATATAAATACGTGTGAAGATAGTTACATATGTAACTATGTTCACACACATACATATATGTGAATATAGTTATATATATATATATATATATATATATATATATATATATAAAGCGAGAGGTTTTTCTTAACTCTGTCGTACGACGTAACGTAACTCTGTCTCCAAACTATTAAGATGTGTTTTTGGAAAAAGCTTTTTACAATAAAACATATTATTTATTTTATATTTACAATTTTCAAAATTTTCATAACTTGATGTTTTTTCATTTTTTTATTTCATACTTATTTTTTTCGTTGCAATTTTGTGTTGTTCTTTGTGTTATTTTTTTAAAATTTATTTGTATGCACTGAAGATGGGTCAAATCTGGACCCGAAACGTATGTTCTCTTAATTAAAACATTTTGCATTAAAACTGTTTTTTTAATTATTGGATGGATGCCCAAGAAACAATTTTTATCATATATATATATATATATATATATATATATATATAATAACTATATTCTCACACACATATGTCAATAATTGCCAATGTAACGACTACTTAAATTGACGCACGTGTTGGCGACACGTCAAGGTGATGCTGCGTCACATCACTGTTATGTCATCACCAACTTAACAACAACAAATAACACTAAAGACGTACGTTTCTGCGAACTACGAACTGATCAATGAAAAATAATTTGGTAGTAAACAAAATAAAGGTGAATTATTATAAATAATATACGTATATATATATATATATATATAAATTAATTTATAAATATTAGACTAGATATTTTTATTTTTCATACTTTTACTAATTCCACATTTTATGTCTGTAGTATTCTAACTATCAAAAATTTAATTACGAAACCCAATTTTTTTTCCCAATTTTCCCAATTTTTAAAGTTAAACGTTCAATTTATGTTAACTACATATTTCATTGATTTTTCTTCTTAGTGTTATATTTATCTAATTAAAGTTTATTCTTTACATAATTATTTCAATATATTTACAACTTTCTGACAAATTCCTAAACAATAATTGCTAACTTCACACAGCATTCAGTCCGTTGTGAAGTTATCTACGATAAATTCCTAAATAACTAATTGCTAACTTCACACGTCATTCAGTCCGCAGTGAAGTTATCCTTATTCAAAGCATCGTTAAAATTCTAGAATATAAATGTATTTATAATTACATAATTTTATAATTTATGAAGTTACTCCTATATACGCATATTGCATCAATTTGCTTAAATTTTTAGCAGTTTTGAGGATACTCCTAGTTTCATTTAGAAATATTGAATTTTCCTACATTTGTTTCTCTAATGTTGTCTGTCTGGCTGTCTGTCATGAAGTATGATAATTTAAATACTAGAAAATTCTTTTATTCTTTTTATAAATTTCTTTATACAAACGATGCATAATTTCTAACATTTTTTACAAATTTTCAAATTTTCTGGATTTTAAATTCTATATCAGTTTTTTATATTTGTTTGCAAAATATACTTAATACACTTGTCTTTTTTATTATTTGACATATTATCTGTAAAATGTTTTATTATTTAGTGTTTACCGCATTGTTTAAATTCAAATCCAACAAACTCTATTCATTCGTTTAAAATCCATTGTAATAATCATTCCACGTGTTGCCTGATGTGTGTAGCACTTTTAATTAGCGTAGTGCACGCGCGGTACGAGTCGGCGCGTGGCAACACTTTGCCAAAAATCAAACATTAAATTTGCAAATTTCTAATTTCATTAAAAAATTAGAATGAATAGCTTCCTATTTATACTACTTCCTATTTATTGTTTACGAATTAAAGGGTTATTTATGAAATCTCTGATGAATTTAAGAGAAAAAAGGAAAGAATATTTTTTGAAGAATAGTTATATAAATCCACTTATGTATAAAATATTGTAAAATAGAATGTATATATTTATTTATGTAAAATAAAAAATAAAAAAAAATAAAAAAAATGAAGGGAAAAGTCGGAAAAAATTGAAATTTATATTAGTGTGAAGTTAGGTCTATATTGAACAGATAGATTTTATTCGGTTTTGGTGGTTTTAGTTTGATGGTACATTACTCAGTTTTAAAGAGAACGGAGCGTTCGATTTTAATAATTCAAAAAACATTTTACTTGTATTGACAACATGAAGAACTGATCAAATTTTTGAGAAGGCAGGTCCAGCGGTTATGGACTCTCTATAAAAAAAAAGTTAAAATAAATGTCATTTGACGGTCAAAAATGTTTATTGGGCATATGCACATCAAGTTACCAGATATTTTATAGAGATTTTAACAATAAGTACAAATTTTGTGTACATTTATATGGGTTTTTATCAATGTTTACACGTTAGACGGCTACGCGGCGCTTACGCGCTTAGATAATTCGACTTCAATGCAGCGCGATTGCTTAACAAAAATGTTCAAAATTTTCAAAAAATAGTGGGGCGCATGGCATCGCGCCTTAAGGCAAATTGCTGGAACTAAAAAAGATTAACATTTTTGAAAAAAATTTACTCTAAAAAAATTAGATTTTTGAGAAACTATAAATTTTTGACAAAAATTTACTTTTTTTTAGAAAAAAAAAAGAATTTTTGAAGAAAAATTTATTTTGAAATGTTTTGGAAAATCAGAACATTTTTTCAAAGCAATCGTACTGTTTTAACTGCATAGAGACGAAATGTCAAAGCGCGTAAGCGCCGCGTCGTCGTCTAACGGATAAACATTGGTGCGGAACCCATAGAAATGTAAACAAAATTTATACTTATTGCTAAAATTTCTATAAAATATTTGATAATTTGATGTGCGTATGTCTAATGATCATTTTTGAACGCCAGATGGCATTTTTTTTTTACTTTTTTTTTACTAGATCTCCGAAACCGCTAGACCTGCCTTCATGAATATTCTTCTGATCAATTCTTCATCTTGTCAATACAAGTAAAATGTTTTTTGAATTATTAAAATCGGACGCTTCGTTCTCTTAAAAACTGCGTTACCATTTTTGGCACTTTTTGCCCCGTATCTTCGGAACGGCTAGACCTGCCTTCGCCAAAAACTAATCAGCACGTCTCCTTATCAATACGAATCAAATGTTTTTTGAGTTATCCAAATCGGATGATCCGTGTTCCCGAAATCGTCGACGAAAATTGTATCCGATCACACACACACACGCACACACACACACATATATCCATTTTTTCTAAGATATGTTAAATTGTTCAGAAGATGAACAATTGAAACGTAAAGATATATAAAAATTGCCATTTTCGGTTCTTTGCGTTTACTATAACTTGCTCTACGGGAAGTTAAAAATCAAAATACAAAAAAGTCAATTTTTTTCAAAAATTTCAAAATTTCTCAAAAATCTAATTTTTTTAAAATTTTGCAAAGTGTTTTTTCTTTTAATTTAGTTTTTGGTACGGAAAGTCCCAGCAATTTGCCTTATGGCACGATGCCATACACCACTAGTTTATTTATAAATACAAAACAAAAAGCTTGATATCCAAGTTTAAACACAGCGAATAGTTCCACCAATGATCGCACAGTATTTAAGCTACATACCCGTACAATATATATATATATATATATATATATAATATGTATATATAATATATATATATATATATATAATGTATGTATGTACTTATCTATCGTTGTGTAGGTGCGCGTGGCGGGTGAATTGCGCAGTGTTGCCACGTGCTAGTATCGGGCGCGCGTGTTTCGCATTCCGCGTATAAGGAAATGCACTCCCGTTTTCCCCGGGACACAAAATTGCGCATCTGGCAACACCCGGCTGACCACACATTTGTTGAATGCTTGATTTGCAATTCGTTGCTTATCTTAGCTGATTATATGTTTTTAATCGAACGCTAATTTATTATTGTGCCGGGATAATAAATATTTATAATTGCATTAATAATGAACAAATAAATTTATATATGTGTGTGTATATATATATATGTATATATATATATATATATTAATTGTTTAATATGAACAAAACAGCACTCAGATTTGTTTAACACAACTTTATTTTATGATTACAGACGTTTCGAGACCATGGTGTGTCTCATCTTCAGTGTAATTTCAAAAACAGTTACTTATATACTACACATTCTTTACTAATTTATTTAAATTTCATTTAATTTTTGATATACAAAAAACACCAACTATTCCTTGCAATGCTTGACACAGTACTAACGAAACATATAACACTTACAGAAATATTCTAAACAAATTTGAAGTACTTATATAGATGGAGACAGAGAGGGTATCATTATAATGTAAACAAAAGGAGTGCTATCGCATACAAAATCGATAAAAATAAAAAAACAAATTAATTTATTGAAAAGAATGAGATAAATGAAAAAATTTATAAATTATTAATGATGTTTATATAAGTGTCATGTAAAATATTTGTGTCGGTTCTTAGATTTATGCTATTGTTAGTCCGAACTATTAACATTGATTCTGCCATGCTCCGTTTAAATAAGTCTTTCTCATGGAATAAAATTTGGGGATTGTCAAAATCAAACTTATGGTTGTTGATATTAGCATGATCCACAAGTGTACTTTTAAATTTTTTGTTATCTATTTTTTCACATTGTAATTCATGTTGCCTGAGTCGCTTTCTTTAAGAGCAATTACAATCCAAACAATTTACTTTATAAACTATATTTCTTTCTTTTTTGTTAATGGAGTTTCATCTTTAATTTTGGAATATAAAAATTTTAATTGTTTTAATGGAGAAAAAGTAATACGAAT
>NW_020539726.1:39847139-39865912 GCF_003426905.1 Ctenocephalides felis | reverse complement strand
TGTATTGTGGGAAACGTCATATCAGCTGATTGCCGGCTGTCGAGTGTCGAGTGCATGTCGTAAATGCACTCGGAGGAACGTCGTTGCCATCGATGCTATAAGTGCATGTATATGGCACGTGTTATACATACATCGAAAATCGAATCATACAAAATCGAAAATGACTAGTGGTGCATGGCATCGTGTCTCAAGACAAGTTGCTGGAACTTTACGTACCAAAAATTAAATTTTTTAAAAAAGATTATTTTTTTTTAACTTTGAAAGAGATTTTTGAGGAATTTTAAATCTTTAAAAAAAAAAAAGACTTTTAAAAATATTGCATGCATACATACATACATATTAAGATGAAAGGTTGAAACATATTTTTGAAATGCTTTCAGTTAATAGTAAAATAATAACAAACATAATTTATTATGTTCAAAAATATTTCAAAACTAGTGGGGCGCATGACATCTAGCCTTAAGGCAAATTGTTGAAACTTCCCGTACCGTAATGAAATATTCGAGAAATTTTAAACGTTTTCAAATATATTATTATAAATACTGTAACTTTCATTATTTTTGCTTGGCATCTTGTTATATCTGAGCAAATCAAATGTAAATCATAAATCATAAATCAATTTATCTTCTGGAACATTAACAATCGTCATTTCATTTCGAATTCAATTTCAAAAAAAAAATAAAGTTGCCTAATTTGCATAAAATTGAAAAAGTGCTCCCGTATAGTCACAGTCTAAACGCATTTGCATATAATTCTGTGCGACATTTTCACTTATACTGTGCTTAGCTTGGCGGCATTTTAAAATTTTTCAATAGTTTTCAAAAAAATGGAAAAGTGCTCCAGTACGTAAACAGTCTAAACGCACTTGCGAAAACATTTGTACCAGAGTGGCTCTTAGACTGTGCTTAGTCTGGGTAATTTTTTAAATTTTTAATCCAAAATTACAAAAATATTTTTTGAAAAAAAAATTAGAAACAAAAATTTTTTTCCTAAAGCCATTATTTTGTTGAAACAAGCAGAAAGTTCTTTGAATCATTTAAATCGGACGTTTAGTTCTCTCAAAAACTGCCATTTTTTAACATTAAGCTCTGTATCTCCGCAACCGCTGGGCCTACCTTTGCCACAAACTTATAACCACTTTTTCCCGTCATTACGAACTGAATGTTTTTTGGATTATACAAATCAGTTGATCCGTTCTCTCAAAAACTCTATTTCTATTTTCTGCACTCTTTGCTCCGTATCTCCGCAACGGCTGGACCTGCCTTTGCCAAAAACTAATCAGCACATCTCCTTATCAATAGGAATCAAATGTTTTTTGAACCATTCAAATCGGTTGATCCATACGCCCGAAAACGTGGACGAAAAATTATATCCATACATACATACACACACACACACATCCATTTTTTCTGAAGTATGCCAAAATGTTCAGAAACCTTCAAAACGTCGAGAAATGCAAAAATTTTCATTTTCGATTTTCGGCCCAATACTATAATAACATTCGATAGACGTGCTGATTGGTTTTTGACAAAGGCAGGTCTTACTGTTTCGGCGATAAGGGACAAAATGTGCCAAAAAATGGTGTTTCAGTTTTTGAGAGAACGAATCATTCGATTAGATTAATTCAAAAAACATTTTGCTTGAGTAGACGGTGTGCAAAAATGCGTTTACAGAAAATTTCGATATTTTGAAAATTTTCGAAATTTCCAAAAAAATCAAAGTATCAAAAAAGTCAAATTATTTCGAAATTATTCACTTTCAAAAATAAAACTAAATTTCAAAAAATAAATATCAAAATTAAAAAAAAACTAAACTCGAAATTTTCAAAAAAAAAAACGAATATTTTCAAAGATTTCCAAATTCTCAAGAAATTTAAATAAAACGTTCTTTTTTGAAAAAATTTCAAACTTTTAAAAAAAAATCTAAATTATCAAAAAAAAATCAAATTTAAATTTAAAAAGCACTTATAAATTTACAGTATGTATTTACAATAAACAATCTATTTGAAATTATTTAAAACAATTATTGATCATTTCCATTTCTCAAATGTTTAATTACGGTACGGAAAGTTCCAGCAATTTGCCTTAAGGCACAATGCGATACGCTCCACTAGTTTAATTTTTTTTTTTAATTACAATATTTATTACAACTGTTAAATAATTTAACATCTAGCAATATATTATTTAAATATATAAACATAAATTTAAATAAATAAGAGAGTAAAGGATAGAATTTACATGAAAATATTATCCGTAGTATGATGATTTAATATAAAATAAAAGCAAATAATAATAAAAATAAAATTAGTAAATAATATAAATAAAATTTCTGAATAATAAAATTTAAATAGTTTAAATTTAACATCATTATATTAATAATTACAATAAAAATTCAAATTCAAATTCAAATCTCAATTACGATCAGCTGTCAATTATCAGCCAACATGGCGGCGGCTTGCGACTTGTGACTAACGTCAGAGCATTGCAATAGTGCAACGCAGTCTGGCTGCCGCAGAATAATATGTATGTATGTATGTAATTGCAAAATGTTACGCAAAAGTTGACGATAAAAGTTTTTCGTTTTAATGATTGTGCCGTTTAATTATCTTAATTGCAGTCGGCGATTAGAACTAATTGCTTTATCATTCATCAGTGGAAAATATTTTAGACGAAACGCTTTTCGACTAATTAGGCGAATTCAAAATGGCGATTTTTTTTGACAGTTGAATAAAAATTTTTAACTTCCCGTAGGGCAAGTTATAGTAATCGCAAAAAAATCGAAAATGAAAATTTTTATATATCTTTACGTTTCAGAAGTTTCTGAACATTTTGGCATACTTTAGAAAAAATGGATGTGTGTGTGTGTGTGTGCGGATACAAATTTTCGTCGACGATTTCGGGAACACGGATCAACCGATTTGAATAATTCAAAAAGCATTCTCTTCCTACTGATAAGGAGACGGGCTGATTAGTTTTTGGCGAAGGCAGGTCTAGCCGTTCCGAAGATACGGGGCAAAAAGTGCCGAAAACGGTAACTCAGTTTTTAAGAGAACGGAGCGTCCGATTTTATTAATTCAAAGAACATTTTACTTGTATTGACAAGATGAAGAATTGATCAAATTTTCATGAAGGCAGGTCTAGCGGTTTCGGAGATCTAACGAAAAAAGTAAAAAAAAATGACATTTGGCGGTCAAAAATGATCATTAGACATGTGCACATCAAATTATCAGATATTTTATAGAGATTTTAACAATAAATATAAATTTCGTTTACGTTCCTATGGGTTCCGTACCAATGTTTACCCGTTAGACAGCGACGCGGCGCTTACACGCTTTATATTTTGTCTCTATGCAGTTAAAGCAGTACGATTGCTTTGAAAAAAAGTTCAGAATTTCCAAAATATGTCAAAATAAAGAAAACATTTTTTTTTTCAAAAAACAGTTTTTATTGAAAAAGTAATTTTTTGTCAAATTCATAGTTTCTCAAAAATCGAATTTATTTGAAGTAAATTTTTTTCAAAAATGTTAATCGTTTTTAAAAAATATTAATATTTGGTACGGGAAGTTCTAGCAATTTGCCTTAAGGCACGATGCCATGCGCCCCACTAGTCGTTATGCATAGTCAAAAAACAAATACTAACTTCATACATTCAAAAATTGCATTTGTACATATAGTTTTTATTTGTTGCTATGTGTGACTTTTACTATTATTTTCCGAAAATTTAAACTTTGCACCGACCTCGTGCTTCTGAAAATTTTCCACAAGGGAACAATTTAAAACAAAACAAATGCAAAAGTTTGCTAAAGTTGCAAAACAAAAAGAACGACCTCGAGATTAAAACAACATTAATGTTTATTTATTTTATATTAATTATCGATGCGTACGCACGTACGAATTAAATACAATTCCTAATGCGTCGAAGAACTAACAAACAAATGCATATATATATATATTATATATATAATATATATATATACTAGATGACCCGACAAACGTTGTTTTGCCATAAATAATATTTATAGTAAAAATGTTTAGTACGAAAGTAAATAAATACATAGAACAAATCCGCTTTTACTCTGTATGAGTGTTTTCAGCATATCACAGATGGTGCTAATGTGCTTCTTAAAACACAGTCTCTCTAGATACACGTACTTTATACGTTCAACTATTAATTTTATATGTTTAATTTTTTCTCACGATATATTTTTTACAAATATTTGTGATTTTGTTGAAAATATATTTTATACTCGTATATTTTGTTCTCATTTCATTTAGTCAAATCAATCAAGTTTATCTTTTCCATATCTTATATATAAAAATGGAGCTCTCTATAAAATGATCCGCTAAAACTCGAGAACGGCTAAACCGATTTGGCCAGGCTTAGTCTTGAAAAATTCGTGCTAATCAGTAGGTTGTCGGAAAGGTGAGGTATTATTTTAAAATCGCGTAGAAACTTTACATTTTTAGTTTGAAATTTTTTGTAGAAGCGTAATTTGAATAAAACAATGGACGGTGGCTAATACGTCAAATGTCAAACGTTTTTGACAGATGATGTTCAATTACGTTTAATAGGATGTTTTACGTGAATATTATTTAATTATGATTAAATTGTAGTAAGTAGTTTTATTTATATACAAGTGTTACTAGAGACTCAAAATATCAACTTTTTTGAAATGTTAATATGAAAATGCATTTTTTTGGCGTTGTAGCATTTTTTTTGCAAATCATATTTTTTGAAAAGATTTCATTTGTATAATTATATACTCATTGGTATTTATAAAACATTTTCTATGTTATATTATTTTTTATTTATGTTATTTAAATACAGAACCTAAATTTGGTATAGATCAAAAAGACATTTTGTCGAATAACATTTTCCCAGTTATAATTTCCCAGAATTTATCGAAGAATAGATAGTAATATATGAAGGTCTGGGGTTAAAAATGTCCATCACCGATGTGTCAAAAACCAGTAAAGTTTAGCATTGTTTAACAACAATATTTGAAAGTTGAGGGAAAAGAATGTATAACCAGCTGATTCTCATGACTTTGCTATCGGGAGATAAACGGTAATCTTTGAAAATCCATAATAAAAGTATTTTCTTCCGTTGGTAGTTTTTTAGCATTAGTTAAAAATGTGATTATTTTGTAAAATAACTTTAAAATTAAAATAAGATATTAAACCTGTTCCAAGTTACTCCGTCTATAGAGTAAAAAAGTCTAGATAACAAATTTTTGAAAGACAGTAAAAAAGCACATTTCTACAATGATGAAGTAGCTGGCAGTTTTACTGAACGTAGTCAGATAATTGTTCGTTTGAAATATGTTATTGGTTGTGATATATTCGTGAGATTATACCATGTTTTCTATAGAAAGTGTATAAAACTTGCAGTTTGATTGTATTGACAAAGTATAGACAAACTAATGGGCTTTATTGTTTTTATAATACCTCATTGTATATAGCATTCAAACAACACATCCTTATACACTAAAAGTATTAATATTATTTGATTCTCTAGGAATTGTTTAGAATATACCTTACTTAGCAAAACAACGTTTGCTGGGTCAGCTATTAAATTTATATGAGGTTGTCAAATATCTCCCTTCCGCCTTTTTGTATTATAAACCAAGAGCAAAAAAGCGGAAGGGAGATATTTGACAACCTAATATAAAGCTTATCTGGAATTGAACCTCTGAGGGTAAATTTACGTGCTACGGTTGGTGGCGCCATCTATGATATGCTGAAAGAATTAAAATTGATTTTTATTTCAAAGCAGCCGTGTTTACCATCTATTTATACTTGTTCATCTATAGATTTAATTTAGAGTACTGTTTATTATAAAAGAGCTAAGTTTATTACAAAACAGGATTCTGCGAAACGTTTAAGTCCTACATTTGTTCATAGATTATTTACTAATCAATTTGTGATATATATTAGTTACTTATCAATTTGTGTTGTAAAACTGCATTTTATTTCATATTTATTATCGGCAATCCATAAATTAGAATGTCAGAACTGCATCGCCTTGACTCGGCTTGACGTGTTTACACGACGTCATATCAGCTGTGTCCACATTCGACAATATTGATTAATAATACGACAACGAGGGAAATTGCGAATATATTATATATAATATATAGTGCGCGCGGCACTTTAGGTGAAAGGGTTAATTATAAAAGGTTTATTATAAAATTTTGAAATTTCTTTAGAAGTTTGAAATTTTTTGAGAATTTGGAAATTTAAAAAAAAATCGAAATATTCTCAAATTTTCATAGGAAATTGTTTTTTTTATATATATTTTTTAATTTTTCAAAATTTAATGATGAAAATAATGAAAAATTTCTAAGTTTTGATTTTTTATTTGAAAATTTAGAATTTTTTTATTTGAAAATTTTCAAAATTACAAAATTTTCTGTAAAAGCGTTTTTTGCATGTCTACTTAAGCAAAAGGTTTTTTGAATTAATTTTATCGGATAATCCGTTCTCTCAAAAACTGCATAAGCGTTTTTACACCCTTTGCTCTCCATACATGAACTTCAAAATTAAAAATCTTGGTACGGAACCCAAAAAAAATGACATAAAATGTGTACACATTATTAAAATCTTTATAAACATCTGATAATTTCATGTGCATATGTCCAGTGAACATTTTTGACCGCCAAAATGGCATTTTTTTAACATTTTTTTATTGAGAGTCCATAACTGCTGGACCTGCCTTTTCAAACAATTTAACTGTTCTTCGTTTAGTCAATATCAATAGAATGTTTTTAAAATTATTCAAATCGGACGCTTAGTTCTCTTAAAAACTGAGTTACCGTTTGTGGCACTTCTTGCCCTGTATCTTCGGAACGGCTAGACCTGCCTTCGCCAAAACTTAATCAGCACGTCTCCTTTACAATACGAATCGAATGCTTTTTTAATTATTCAAATCGATGAAAATTTGTATCCGAACACACACACGCGAACACACACATACATCCATTTTTTTCAAGGTATGCCAAAATGTTTAGAAACCTTTGAAACATAAAGATATATGAAAATTTTCATTTTCGTTTTTAGCGATTACTATAACTTACCCTACGAGAAGTTAAAAAGTGTTTTGATTAGCAATACTAAAAAGTGTTGCCAGATGTTTTAATTGATAACTTATTCGGCAAAGTAGCAGGTTCTTACTCGTCTAAAATCGTCCCAATCAGTCCCAATTGATTTTATGTTATCTCAACGTTGTAAAGTTAAACTTCTTAGGGAAACAAAAGTAATTTTTTAATATTATAAAAGTAGAATTGAAATTGAACTATATTTTTACGCTGAACAATATTATCATTATGTTTTCCAACTAATTAAAGACTTTTATTAATAATTATTAAATCAAAACATCACGTTAATAATTAACATTAAGACTTGTTTCTTATCTTACAATAATTCCAGGCAGTCTATTGAATAATTGCTCAAATGAACTTTTTCTTTATAATATTTTATTAACTTACCAAAGGAGATGTGTATGTTTTCATCATAAAATCCGATTCGCTAATTTTTTGTTTTCTCGACGTTTCAAGCCATTCTGAATCGGATGAGACCAACATTTGGAAAAAGTATGTGTGTATGTGAACAGATTTTTTGCCGTAAATCGACGTTTTCTCAAAAACGGCTGGACCGATTTCAGAAATTTAAAAGCCATTCAATGTATCTCGATGAGGACTAGCGTTTATCAGTTTTGCGCGACGATCGGCCGAGCTGTTTCTTTGTAATTTGGAAAAAAGTGTTAAACTTTTCGTCCACATTTAAGCTCATACTACCGAATCTATTTTGAAAAAATCAAAAACTGTTCGAAAGATATTAGTTGGGAATGATTCTGAATAGTTTTAGGTGAAAATCTACCGAGCCGTTTTCTTGTAATTAAAAAATTTAAGACGATTTTTATGGAACTTTTTTTGGCGATATATATCATGGTCTTCTAGAATATACGGCAATATTACAGCCTTACGACAAGTAGTTTAATTTTAAAAATTCATCAAAGTTTAGGAAAATGAGTAGTTTTTTTGACGTTTGTTAAAATTAAAATTAGACGATTTATTTGGTATAACGATAGAGTACTTGGTCTCAATGAACATACTAAACCATTGAAGTCATACGGAAACTGGTTCAATTATACAAATTGTTGATTTTTGAAAATCTGCATTTAGAAAATACTCCGAGTCAAAGAGTTCGTTCGTTTTCAATGATGTGTACTAAATCCACTCGGAATACTTTGAATCACTCATAAAATTAATTTATTTTTTATTGATTAAGTCGATTATTTACACATATCGGGAAGTTCATGCAACTTGTCTTAAGGCACGATGCCATACACAACTAGTTAATAATATTTTCCACCAGATATCTCTCTACTACAAAATAATGTGTTTTATTAGAAAGTGCATTGTACTTGTCTTCTTCTCCGCAAAACACATGTTCGCAACAGAACACAACTGTTTTTGTTGTTATTACATTCCCATTGCGATTCCGTTGACAATATTTGTTATTATGAGCTATAAAATAAATTCCTAAAGTGTAAACGACACACTTACATACATACATACATACATACATACATACATACTTACATACATATATTTATTTATTTATATATTTGTAATTGTTCGACGCAATTGAAATATTTGCGTCTACGCATTAATAATTATCCCGGCATGAAAAAACAATTAACGAACACATGTAGTAATTAATTTTGTTAAAAATATTTTAGGATAAGATTTTTATGATAAATAATTATAATGAAAATAATAAAACAAATGAAACGTTTGTGCCGTGTACCAAACGTAATTGAACTAATGTCTATATTATTCATAGTTTTTTTAAAATTTCCTTTATATTCCTTTGAGCGACTTTTTTATTGTTTTGTGAGAAATTTCGAAATGCCATCTAAATAAAAGATTTGAGCTCATTTCGCTTATTTATTGTTAGATTGTCATAAGTAGTCAAGAAAGATCCTATAATTTTGTTTTTATTTTTTCCTCATTTTTAATACTAAACTTCCCATTATTATATGTAAAGGAACAAATGTAGACGTTTCGCAGAATCGTCTTTTATTAAAATATATTTTTGTTATAATAATTCTCGTTAGATAAACTTTTTTACTTTATAGTGTGATTGTATAACTAACTTCCTATTTGCTACTTTTATGTTTCCTTAGACGTTTCAAGTCATTCTGAATTGTTTGACACCAAAATTAAATAATTTGTGCTTGCGAGCATAAATTTAGTTTTTCATCGACATTTTTCCAAAATTAGCGCACTTTTTATAAAAAAAATTCCAAGAGTTGTGTTTCATCTGATCTGAATTTTTAACATGTTTAAACCAAAATATGAAATAGAAAAAGGACTCTACTGACGAGCAAACCAAAAGACAAAGAATTGAGAAAAGAGGATTCTAGTAACGAGAAAAAAAATAATAGCAACTTGAAAAACGGAGAAAGGACACTACTGACGAGAAATCTGAAATGCAAAAAAATGGAATGAAAAAGGGACTCTACTGATGAGCAAACTAAACATTGAAATATTGAAAGGACTCTACTGACGAATAAACTTGAGTGAATAAAACATTGAAAAGACTCTACTGACGAGCAAACTGAAATGCAAGGCATAAAATTAAAAAGGACTCTACTGACGAGCAAATTAAATTAAATTTAAATTAAAAGACATGAATTAAAAAAAGAAGATTCTATTAACGAGTAAATACAAAAATAACTTGAGTGTCAAGAAAAAGGACTCTACTGACGAGGAAACTTGAATACAAAACATTGAGAGGACTCTACTGACGAGCAAATTAAATAGCGGTCTGGTAAACAAAAAAATTACTCTACTGATGAGCAAATTGAAACTCGCCATGAATAAAAAAAGAGATTCTATTAATGACCAAATACAAAAGCAACTTGGATGTCAAGAAAAGGACTCTACTGACAAGAAAATTGCTTAAGCTAAAATATAAAATAGAAGAGAACTCTACTGACGATCAAACTAAATTACAAGACCTAATTAAAAATAGGACTCTACAAACGAGCAAACTTTGTGTCCAAAATATATAAAAAAAAAAGGACTCTTCTGGCGATCAAAACATGCGTCGATATGAGAAAAAAAAATTGTGATAGTTTTGTAATAGTACAAAACTGGTTTGTTCCATCTGCACTTTTTATTAATATGTTCCAAAAAGAATGAAGTCAGTTTTGAATACAGAATGAGCAGTTTATGACCATAAAATATTATTATTTATAGATATCAAGAAGTGTATGCAACATGCCTTAAGGCCAAGGGCATTTGCACCTAGTTAATATAAATTTAACTAAAATTTATTATTAAGGATCATATGAAAATAAAATCGTTCATTAAATCTTAAAAATTTTCTTTGACAAACTCCAAAAAGATTTATCAAAATCCGAATAACCGTTTAGGAAAAGAATCAAATCATACAACCGTACAGAAGCCAACTGCACTATTTTAAAAACAAGTATGAAAAAGATTAAAATATTTTGTCGTTATCGTATATTTAATAAATCTTGCTGCAGCATGATTAAATAAATGCAAATACTCGTCGTATATAAATGTTTCACAAAACTCGTCTCAAACAAAGATAAGACTTGCCAGTGTTTATCTAATCTTATCTTATCTTTATCAGTTCAGTTCACGGTCAAAATGGAAATAATATAAAATAATAAATTAACATATCGTCGGTTTATTTTTGCTCCGATTTATCTCTGGTTTATTTTTCGTAACCGCGATAATAATAATTAATCTAATCAAAATTGAAATAATAAAAGATAATTAAACTATGGTTAAAATATGAGGTTGATAATTGACTTATCGCAGGTGGTTACAGATTTTATTTACATATATTACTTTTAATAATAGATTTTAGTTGAATTTATATTTATATCTTATATTAGGTTGTCAAATATCTCCCTTCCGCTTTTCTGCTCTTTATTCAAAAAAGGCGGAAGGGAGATATTTAACAACCTTATATATCTCATATATAAAATTCTTCTGTACGGCTGTATGATTTGATACTTCTCCTAAACGGTTATTCGGATTTTGATAAATCTTTTTGGAGTTTGTTAAAGAAAATTTTTAAGACTTAATGAACGATAAAACCTATAGTAATATTGTAGAAATGAATGGCAAAAATTACAAAAACCCACTTATCATTATTTGACATTTGAACTGTCTTTTGCTAGAAATGTCAATTCATTTGAAATTTGTATTATGAGCCTAGATAACATTAGAATATAATATACAAAAAAAATGTAATGTCTACATTATTATTGCCGAAAAGCAGCTGATGTGTGCAGAAATTAAAATAATATAAGCTACAGTATATGGTTTGGAAGATGGCATTATATAATTCAGTTTAATAAATAACGCAACAAGTCCAAAATTGTATATACATTATTTTTTTAAACTTATGCATGTCGTATTTGGGTTTACTTTACTAAATTATTTAACAATACAAAAACATATTTCTACTTATTAAAGAAAATAATTTAGAATTTTGTTTCATGTGTCAAAAATGCATTTGTTTGACATTGTATATGGAATATTTAGTAAGTTGATTGTTAGATTGAATAGTGAACCATATGAACTAGATTTTACAAACTAATTCACCTAAGATTTGAACATAAACAGTAATGTTTATTGAATTATTAGTAAGAAAAATGTACTTTAGAAATTATAATTGCCAAAAAGCAACTAATGAAAATTATAGACTAAATTATTGAAGCAATTGTGTTGTGTGGTAAAATCAAGTGTGTTATTGTTTTTTTACCCCAGATACTATATTAAATTTTTCAGAATTTTTTATATTTGTTTATGCTAAAACCATAAATTAATCACAAAGACAGTACATTGAATAGGATATTAAAATGTATAGGATGGGATCATAAAAAATTTGGAACTATTGAATTGTAGACGTGGGTACAGGACAACGTCTGTCGGGTCATTTAGTATATATATATATATATATATATATATATATATTAATATTTGTTTAAATAATTCCATTGTTCTTAAAATTAGATCAACGACAATGACATGTGTGAGCTTTCCACTTATTATTCTTTTTGAAAAGTGAAGACGCTCATTAAGACAAATAAACAGTTTACGCAAGCAGAATAAATCTTATAATAATAGTATAAGCAAACTCATATATATATATATATATATATATACATATATTATATATATATATATATATATATATGTATGTATATATATGTATACAATGTTACTTTCTAAATACTATGTAACGGCATACGAAAAAAAACAAATGATGAAATGTATTTTACTCTTGAATCACAATGAACGCTAAAATATAATAAAAAGAGGACTCTACTGACGAGCAAATTTGGTCGTCAGTAGATTTCTGTTCTACATCTTATTCAATTTTTGCATTATTATATTAATTTGCAAAATTTAATATTGTTTTTCTTTTGTTTTCAGGTAAGCAATAGTGACACTGTGCATGAATGTGGTATTTTCAACGAGCTCTGCAGGATGTAATGTAAGTTTTCTTTAAATTTTATTGAAATTCAGATTTCGAAATTACGACTACTAAATAGCAACTTGAAAGACTGAAAAAGGACTCTACTGACGAGCAAAAATGATAAGAACTTTATTTATTAACATTTTACTAATATGATGATAATATCTATATTTAAAATTCGAAAAAAGAAAACGAATAGTTATAATGAAAATAAAAAATGTTGAATAGGAAGAAAATTAACAAAAAGTCTAATATAAATAATAATTAAATTTGTATATATGATAATAATGATCAAATGTCAAAACAAATCGAAGCAACTTCACATCGTATTTGGAGATTACTTCGCAACCGCCATTTTATTCAAAATTCAAACCCTAACTTACTGTAGAATTTCAAAATGATGAATTCATACTTCTATCATAAGAAATTAATATTATATTATAAAAAATATGAAAAAGAGGTTTATGAACAAAAAGTCGCATAATAAATTGTATTAAAATGGTGAGAATAATTTAAATGGTGAAATGACAAACAAACCGAAGCAACTTCACATCGTTAAATTTGGGGACAACTTCACTCCGCTTCGCAACATCAATTTTATTCAAACCACAAACCTAACCTAGAATTTGAAATTATGAAATCACACTTCAATTAAGACAGACATTACATTGTATTACAACCAAAATCAATCTTGGCAACGTTATTAAATTTCAAATACACACGATTATAATAATTGCACCCGGCAAAATGATTGTCGAGTAAAAGAAGCCTACTAAGGAACAAATTAATCTACAAAAGAAAATGAGCACTAGCAAATAGTATTCTTGAGACATTGTTAATTGACCTAAAAAATTATATTTGTATAAAAATTGATATTTATGTTTAATTAAAGCCATAATAATTATATAAAAATGGTGAGAATATTTAAATGGTGACAATGTCAAAACAAATCGAAGCAACTTCACATCGTAAAATTTGAGGACAACTTCACTCCGCTTCGCAGCCGCCATTTAATTCAAACCACAAACCCTAACCTAGAATTTGAAAATTATGAAATCACACTTCTAATATAAGATATTACATCGTATTACAACCAAAATCGATCTTGGCAACGCTATTAATTTCAAAATACTCACGTTTATTTAATTGCAACCGGCTAAATGATTGTCGAGTAAAAGAAACTACTAAGGAACAAATTAATCTAGAAAATAAAATGAGTGCTAGCAAATAGTATTCATGAGACATTGTCAATTAACCTAAAATTATATTTGTATAAAAATTGATATTTATGTTTAGTTAAAGCATAATAGATTATATAAAATGGTGAGAATAATTTAAATGGTGAAATGTCAAAACAAACCGAAGCAACTTCACATCGTAAATTTGGGGACAACTTCACTCCGCTCCGCAACCGCCATTTTATTCAAACCACAAACCCTAACCTAGAATATATTGAAAATTATGAAATCACACTTCTATTATAAGACATTACATTGTATTACAACTAAAATCAATCGGGCAACGTTATTATGGTTATTTAATTGCACCGGCAAAATGATTGTCGTATCGTGTCATGTCGTATACAAAATAGAGTCGCCGTGTCTAGGCTTGCTTTACTGGCAAAGTGGCAAAGCTCAAGCACCTGGTTGTTATTACAAGAGGACGATAGTTCTATAATGAGCTGTTTGAGCGAATCGCTAGAGAGCTATACTAGGAAAACTGGTAGCTGGATATATATACTCGTACTCGTACTCGTATATTATATTGGTCAAGTTGTTAATCATACGCGAGTGCATGTGCGCGCGCGGACAGAACCGCATCGGGCAATCCTGATCGTGAAACTATGGGTATGGTATTGTGGTTTAAGGCAAGTTGCTGGAACTTCCCGTACCGTAATTAAATTTTCGAGGAATAAAAATAATCAATAGTTGTTTTGAATAATTTCAAATAGATTATTTATTATAAATACATACTTCTAAATTTTTTATAATGCTTATTAACTTGGGCGACGAGCGTATCTACAAACAACTTAGTGTCTGAAATTACAAGATTACTCAAATAAAATGATGATTCAAATAATGATTGAATGAATTTTTTATTTATTTTGAAAATTTTTTAAAAGCTCTTATCTTTTTTGAATTTATGAAAAAAATACGGTTGTTTCAAATTTTTTGAGAAATTAGAAATTTCTAAATTTTTGTAAGAAATCGGTTTTTTCTTTTAAATTATGATATTTTTATGAGATTTTTCTTTGAAGATTATGAAACTTTCAAAAATTTATATTTTATGTTTTTTTTTAATTTAAGAAATTTTCTGTAAATGCATTTTTTCACACCGTTTACTAAAATAAAATGTTGATTGAAATAATAATTGAATGAAATTGTTTCAAAATTTTAAAATTTTTTTTAAAGTTCGATTTTCTTTTAAATTTTTGATATTTTTATATAAAATTTTTTAAATTTGGATTTTTTTGAATATTATGAAAATTTTGAAATTTGAATTTTTTGTTTTTTTTTTAAAATTTTCAAAATTAGGAAATTTTTTGTAAAGCATTTTTTCCACCGTTTAAACATTTTCACAAGTAAAATGTTTTTTGAATTTTTGCTTTTGTTTGCTCGTCAGTAGAGTCCTTTTTCTATTTTATTTCTAGAATATATAAGTTGCTCCTCAGTAGAGTCCCTTTCTAATTCATTTCTGAAATACTAGTTTGCTCATCAGTAGAGTCCCTTTTCTAATTTAATTCTGGAATACGAAGTTCGCTCGTCAGTAGAGTCCTTTTTCTAATTTATTTCTAGAGTATACAATTTGCTCGTCAGTAGAATTTCTTTTCTATTTTATTTCTGAATACACAATACACCAATTCACCCGACAGTAAAGTTCCTTTTTACCATTTTTTTCAGTTTGTTCTTAAGTAGAGTCGCTTTTGCTTTGTCTTGCACCACAATTTGCTTAGTAGTAGAGTACCTTTTTACTTTATTAACTTCCCGTAGAAAAAAAATTAACATATCTTTACGTTTTAGAGGTTTCTGAACATTTACTGGCATATTTTAGAAAGAAATATTTGTGTGTGTTATTTGTTTTTTTGGAATGCGAGGGAATGCATTTACGCATCCCAGACTAAGTTTTTTGTCTGGGTATATCGGACTCAATACCGTCTGGGTATAATATCGACTAAAACCTCCGCTTTGCCCTTGTCTCTGGTCTCCATGGAACCGCTGTTATAGGCGTTACTTCTTGGTAGGAGGATCTAGAATGTTATCATTCTTACACTGACTTTGTGTGTGTGTGTATGTGTAGATACAAACATCCGTCGTCTTAAAAACAACTATGTAGCATTTCAAATTATTCAAAAATGTTCCTTTTTTTCAAAAATTTCAAAAATCTCAAATTACAATTCAGAAATTTTAATTACGGTACGGGAAGTTCCAGCAATTTGCCTCAAGGCACGTCGCTAAATTTACCTTTAGCGTCCGTCATATCATATTATCTCTGATATTTACAATATCATTGACACAATTCTCCGGAGCAAAATGCGTAGTCCGAATAAATAGTGTGTCTCTAATTTTTTGAAAGTTCTTTCATGGCTATTTCTTACGAATTTGTATTGTATCGTGTTTTAGTTTCGTTGCACGGATAGAAGAGAGAATGTGTGCAAAGAAATTTTCGCTGTTATGAAATCACCTCATTCACTTCACTTCACTTCACCATACACCATACAACATACAACACTTCACAAATCACACACAATCGCACAAACACACCACAACACATAGGGAACGAAAATAGAAAGTAGCCAGTTGCATAAAATAATATACAAGTGTATATTGTATTAGCAGAGGTGGATTTAGATGTGACCTAATAATTAGTAGAAAATTCGATTTGTGGATTTTATATTGATTTCTTGGCGTTTCTCTAGTCATTCTGAATCGTTTGAGACCGAATTTATATATATATATATATATATATATATATATATATATGTGATTCAGTATTCAGGGAAAACATTAATTAAAAACTTGTATGACTTTTAAAACATTTTTATAGTTTCCATACGTTTCGACACATTATTTTGTGTCATCTTCAGTGGACTATGTAATTACCCCGACAGACCTAGCCCTTACCTTTATTCCCCCGACAGACCTTGCCCTGTACCCATGTCTACAATTTTTAAATATAATATACTAATATTTACCGTTTACCTAAAAATAATAATAAGAAATGCCAAGAAATTATATATTGAAAAAAAAAACTATATTAAAAATTAATATCCGAATCTTGTGTTTGCGCCCCCTAAGGCGTGCGTCGTATTTTTTCGCATGCATCGCATTAATTATCGAATTAATTTGTCAAATCCTGTTCATATGTGTATCATTCAATCTGCCATACATATACTGTATCTTATATTATTTTAATTTTTAGCACGTCTCAGCTGCTTTTTGACAATAATAATGTAGACATTTTATTTTTCTTATTCATATTCATGAATTTATTATACATATTCTAATATTGACTAGGCTCATAAGTAAATTGAAATTTTTTGCGGTTTGCATTTGTTTTCAACGCAAACAATGACATGTGTGGTTTTTAGCAATTTTTTCCATTTATTTCTACAATGTTGCACATACATCCCAGTACTTTATAATCACATACATCCTAGAAAGTTTCCTTAACAAACTTCAGAAAGATTTATCAAAATCCGAATGATCGTTTAGGAGGAGTATACGGTTAGTGCTCGTAATTTAATATGAACTTTATATAGCAATAAAGCTCAAATTGATTCGATTCTACTTTTTAGTTAGAATAAAATTAAAAGGAGTTTAATGTCAAGCAAATTGTATGTTTAAGAAATAAATTAAAAAAGGTGACTCTACTGACGAGCAAACTGTGTATTTAAGAATAAATTTAAAGGAGACTCTACTGACAAAGTGAAAAGAAACTGTACTGTCTAAAATACGAGCCCAAATAGGACTCTACTGACCATTTACAAGACAAGTAAAAAGGGACTCTGCAGTCAAGCAAACTGTATATTTCATAAAAAATGAGAAAGGACTCTACTGACGAGCAAACTTAAACAAGAGACGAATTTAAAAGGGACTCTACTGACGAGCAAACTGAAACCAAAACAAGAAATAAATTAGAAGAGGGACTCTACTGACGAGAAAATTGTATATTCTAGAAATAAATTAGAAAGAATTTGGACTCTACTGACGAGCAAACCGAATAAAAGACGAGTGAACAGAAACTGTCTTGGGACTCTACTGACGAGTTACAAAACAAAGTGAAGAGGGACTCTACTGACGAGCAAACTTTGTAATTCAAAAATAAATAGGAAAAGGACTCTATTGACGAGTAACTTGATATTTCAAAATAAATTAGGAAAACGACTCTACTAACGAGCAAATTGCTTTTTTTCCAAAATAATTAGGAACTGTGGTTTATGGCATCGAGCCTTAAGGTAAATTGCTGGAACTTGCCGCACCGGAAATTAAAATTGTTAAAAATCTAATTTTTTTTTAAAACTTTGGAAAAATAGATTTTGAAAATTTTGAAATTTTTTAATAAACTCGAATTTTTAAAAAATTTAATTTTTTTATATTTGAAACTGTTTTAAAGCAATTGCGCTGAGTAGCTGTTTTAGGGACAGAATATAGAAGCGCGTAAGCGCTGCGTCGTACACTATTGGCTAAACGGGATAAATAATTTAGTACTGAGCCTTTTAGTACCTTAATAAGAAACTCGTTCAGTACGTGTCACGATGTTTGTCATGGACATACCCCTAAACGGCTGAACTGATTTTAAATTTTTATTTTTATATAGTGTGCTAAAGGATCATACTTAAGTGATAGGATAATTTAATATCTGTGGGGAAATCAAGCAGGCTAAACTGGGAGAAAAAACAATTGGACTTGTCATTTTATTTATCATTAATTTTTATAATCAATAAATTTTATATATTTTTTATACAAGTGGAGTTTATACTTTCATATTCATAACTACTCCCACATATCTAAATTTGAAGGCGGGAATCATTTTATTTAAAATTTTCCCTATTATCTGATGTGTTAAATTCAGTATATATATATATTATATATATATATAATATATACATGAAATAAATGTACGACGGCGACAACCTTGCATAGCAAATAAGAAAACGTCACCGAGTTGCAGCAACAGGCGCATTCTATTGGAAACGAGGCCGAGAACCGAGAACTCTGTTTTGTTTTTCTGATTGTTTTGTGACAC
>NW_020539726.1:39834440-39846139 GCF_003426905.1 Ctenocephalides felis | reverse complement strand
AAAAATAAACCGACGATATGTTAATTTATTATTTTATATTATTTCCATTTTGAACCGTGAACTGAACTGATAAAGATAAGATAGATTAGATAAACACTGGCAAGTCTTATCTTTGTTGAAGACGAGTTTTGTGAAACATTTTGTACGAGTATTTAGTATTTGCATTTATTTAATCATGCTGCAGCGAGATTTATTAAATATACGATAACGAAAAAATATTTTATTCGTATTCATATTTGTTTTTAAAATAGTGCAGACGGAACAAATCTGTTTTGTTCTCACAAAACTCGTTTTCACATACTATGAAGTTGGTTATGTTCACACTCGGGCAACACTTAAAAAAATCTAGAACTTCTGGCAACCCTTTAATGTCATCAACTACCAGTTTAACGAATTTTTGTTAATTAATGTTAGTTGAATATGTATATTATTTCCCTATATATAAAATTCTTCTGTACGGGTGTATGATTTGATACTTCTCCTAAACGGTTATTCGGATTTTGATAAGTCTTTCTAGAGTTTTGTTAAAGAAATTTTTTAAGTTTTAATGAACGATAAAACTTTAGTGATATTGTAAATAAATATGGCAAAAATTACCAAAAAAGCACCTATCATTGTTTGACATTGAAAACATTTGAACTGTCATTTGCTAGAAATGTCATTTCACTTGAAATTTGAATTTAGCTGAGATTATGAGCCTAGATATTATTAGAATGTTATATACAAAAAAAATGTAATGTTACTTATTATTGCCGAAAAGCAGCTGAGATGTGCCAGAAATACAATATATATAAGATACAGTATATGCTTGGCAGATGACATATATGTAATTCAGTTTAATAAATAACGCTAGAGTCCAAAATTAACTACGATAGTAATGTGTAAAATAAAATACAACTGACTAATTAAAATTCAATAAAATAAAAAAACATGACTCTACTGACGAATAAATTGTCAAAAGAACTCTACTGACAAGCAAACGAAATTACAAAATGTAATATAATAGACTCTACAATATACTAGAAAGGACTCTACTGACAAGCAAACTAAAACACAGAACATGAAAGGACTCTACTGACGATCAAACTAATTCGCAACCTAGAAGATAAAATAAAAACTGAAATACAAGGCATAAAATATAAAAAGGACTCTACTGACGAGTAATAAAATATCGGACTAAAATGTTGAAAAAGAACTCTACTGACCTATTTGAGACAAATTAGAAAAGGACTCTACTGACGAGCAAACTGAAAAACAAGACAAAATAAGACAAATTGAAAATCGACATGAAATGCAACTCTTTGGTAATAAATTTGATAGTAGTTTAGAACCCTAGATTTTATAAAAATTGGAAAAAGGACTCTACTTACAAACAAATTCGAATTTCGACATTAGATTTTAAAAAGTTCTAAGTTTCGAACAAAATCCTAACAAATTAGATAGCATATTCTAAAAATTAAAAAGGACTCTACTGACGAGCATAATGAAAATCGACACGAGTTTGCAGATGAATCATCCTTCGCTAAATCATATTTTGATTGTTTTTTTGAAATGTAGTATAATCGTATTCAAAAAATTATATCATGTTTTAATATATCAATATAACCTACAAATTTTATACAGTTTCACACACCAATATAGATTAAGTTACAATCTGAAAAATTAATTTCATACACCAGATTTCCAATACATTGGTTGTTTCCAATACACGATTATCCAGATTTTGATAAATCTTTTTAGAGTTTGTCAAAGGAAATTTCTAAGATTTAATGAACGATAAAACTATAGTCATATTGTAGAAATGAATGGCAAAAATTACAAAAATCACTTATCATTGTTTGTTATTGAAAACATTCGAACTGTCATCTGCTAGTGTCAATTCACTTGAAAATTGAATTTAGCTGAAATTATGAGCCTAGATAATATTAGAATATAGTATACAAGACAAATGCAATGTCTACATTATTATTGCCGAAAAACAACTAAGATGTACCAGATATTAAAATAATATAAGATACAGTATATGCTTGGCAGATGACTATGTAATTCAGTTTAATAAATAACGCAACAAGTCCAAATTTGCATATACATTTTTTTAAACTTATGCATGTCGCATTTTGGTTTCCTTTACTAAATTATTTAACAATACAAAAAAATATTTCTACTTATTGAAAATATGATTTAGAATTTTTGTTTCATGCGCCAAAAATTCATTTGTTTGGCATTGGATATAGAATATTTAGCAAGTTGATCGTAGATTGAATAGTGCACCATATAAACTAGATTTTAGAAATTAATTCACCTAAGATTTGAACATAAGCAATATTGTTTATTAAATTATTAGTGAGAAAAATGTACTTTAAAAATTATAATTGTCCAAGAAGCAACTAATGAAAATTCTGGACTAAATTATTGAAGCAATTGTGTTGTGTGGTAAAATCAAGTGTGATATTGTTCTTTTACCAGAGATACTATATTATGTTTTTCTGAATTTCTTATACTGCTTATACTAAGACCATAAATGAATCACAAAGGCAGGACATCAAATAGGATATTAAAAAGTATAGGATAGGATATTAAAAAATTTGGAACTTTTGAATTGTAGACGTGGGTACGGGACAACGTCTGTCGGGTCATCTAGTATATATATATATATATATATATATTTATATAAATATTTGTTTAAATAATTCCATTGTTCTTAAAATTAGATCAACGACAATGACATGTGTGAGCTTTCCACTTATTATTCTTTTTGAAAAGTGAAGACGCTCATTAAGACAAATAAACAGTTGACGCAAGCAAAATAAATCTTATAATAATAGTATAAGCAAACTCATATTATATATATATACATATATATATATATATATATATATATATATATATACAATGTTACTTTCTAAATACTATGTAACGGGCCTACGAAAAAAAAACAAATGATGAAATATATTTTACTCTTGAATCACAATGAACAATACAATGTAATAAACTGGTGTATGGCGGCGTGCCTTAAGGCAAATTGCTGGAACTTCGATCGATGGAATCGAATAAAAAAAGGACTCAACTGACGAGCAAATTTAAATACAATAATTGAAAAAAATAGGATTCCAATCTACTTAAAAGTAAATTCAATAACAATTTCGGGCATAAAAAAGGACTCTACTGACGAACAACATGCACATTTAAAACATAAAATAAGAAGGAATTCTACTAACGAGTTAACTGTTTATTTAAAACAAAAATAAGAAAAAGAGACTCTACTGACAAGAAAAAAGAACTCTCCGGACGAGCAAATTGTTCAAGCTAAATTATAAAATAAAATAGGAAAGCGACTCTACTGTCGAGCAAACTAACAAGTTTCGACATGAGAAAAAATAAGATTTTAATATCTACTATTATTCTGTAGAGACTAAAAAAAACTCTATTAACTAGCAAACATATATATACACTATATACATATAAAACATAAACTTGAAAAATAGACTCTACTGACGTCAATACATAAAATAAACAAAGGGACTCTACTGACGAGCAAACTGTGTATCAAAAACTTGAAATAAACAAAAGGAGTCTACTGACGAGCAAACTGTGTACCAAAAACTTGAAATAAACGAAAGGACTCTACTGACGAGCAAACTAAATGCAAGACTAATAAAAAAATTTGCTCGTCAGTAGATTCCTGTTTTACATGTTATTCAATTTTTGCATTATTATATTAATTTCCAAAATTTAATATTGGTTTTTTCTTTTCAGGTAAGAACTATTAATACTATGCACGAATATGGTATTTTCAACGAGCTCTGCAGGATGTAATGTAAGTTTTCTTTAAATTTTATTGAAATTCAGATTTCGAAATTACGACTACTAAATAGCAACTTGAAAGACTGAAAAAGGACTCTACTGACGAGCAAAAATGATAAGAACTTTATTTATTAACATTTTACTAATATGATGATAATATCTATATTTAAAATTCGAAAAAAGAAAACGAATAGTTATAATGAAAATAAAAAATGTTGAATAGGAAGAAAATTAACAAAAAGTCTAATATAAATAATAATTAAATTTGTATATATGATAATAATGATCAAATGTCAAAACAAATCGAAGCAACTTCACATCGTATTTGGAGATTACTTCGCAACCGCCATTTTATTCAAAATTCAAACCCTAACTTACTGTAGAATTTCAAAATGATGAATTCATACTTCTATCATAAGAAATTAATATTTATATTATAAAAAATATGAAAAAAGAGGTTTATGAACAAAAAGTCGCATAATAAATTGTATTAAAATGGTGAGAATAATTTAAATGGTGAAATGACAAAACAAACCGAAGCAACTTCACATCGTTAAATTTGGGGACAACTTCACTCCGCTTCGCAACAGCCATTTTATTCAAACCACAAACCCTAACCTAGAATTTGAAAATTATGAAATCACACTTCAATTATAAGACATTACATTGTATTACAACCAAAATCAATCTTGGCAACGTTATTAAATTTCAAAATACACACGATTATAATAATTGCACCGGCAAAATGATTGTCGAGTAAAAGAAGCCTACTAAGGAACAAATTAATCTACAAAAGAAAATGAGCACTAGCAAATAGTATTCTTGAGACATTGTTAATTGACCTAAAAATTATATTTGTATAAAAATTAATATTTATGTTTAATTAAAAGCATAATAAATTATATAAAAATGGTGAGAATAATTTAAACGGTGAAATGTCAAAACAAATCGAAGCAACTTCACATCGTAAAATTTGAGGACAACTTCACTCCGCTTCGCAGCCGCCATTTAATTCAAACCACAAACCCTAACCTAGAATTTGAAAATTATGAAATCACACTTCTAATATAAGATATTACATCGTATTACAACCAAAATCGATCTTGGAAACGCTATTAAATTTCAAAATACACACGTTTATTTAATTGCACCGGCTAAATGATTGTCGAGTAAAAGAAGACTACTAAGGAACAAATTAATCTAGAAAATAAAATGAGTGCTAGCAAATAGTATTCATGAGACATTGTCAATTAACCTAAAAATTATATTTGTATAAAAATTGATATTTATGTTTAGTTAAAAGCATAATAGATTATATAAAAATGGTGAGAATAATTTAAATGGTGAAATGTCAAAACAAACCGAAGCAACTTCACATCGTAAAATTTGGGGACAACTTCACTCCGCTCCGCAACCGCCATTTTATTCAAACCACAAACCCTAACCTAGAATATATTGAAAATTATGAAATCACACTTCTATTATAAGACATTACATTGTATTACAACTAAAATCAATCTTGGCAACGTTATTATGGTTATTTAATTGCACCGGCAAAATGATTGTCGTATCGTGTCATGTCGTATACAAAATAGAGTCGCCGTGTCTAGGCTTGCTTTACTGGCAAAGTGGCAAAGCTCAAGCACCTGGTTGTTATTACAAGAGGACGATAGTTCTATAATGAGCTGTTTGAGCGAATCGCTAGAGAGCTATACTAGGAAAACTGGTAGCTGGATATATAATACTCGTACTCGTACTCGTATATTAATATTGGTCAAGTTGTTAATCATACGCGAGTGCATGTGCGCGCGCGGACAGAACCGCATCGGGCAATACTGATCGTGAAACTAGTGGTGTATGGTATTGTGGTTTAAGGCAAGTTGCTGGAACTTCCCGTACCGTAATTAAATTTTCGAGGAATAAAAATAATCAATAGTTGTTTTGAATAATTTCAAATAGATTATTTATTATAAATACATACTTCTAAATTTTTATAAATGCTTATTAACTTGGGCGACGAGCGTATCTACAAACAACTTATGTGTCTGAAATTACAAGATTACTCAAATAAAATGATGATTCAAATAATGATTGAATGAATTTTTATTTAAATTTTGAAAATTTTTTAAAAGCTCTTATCTTTTTTGAATTTATGAAAAAAATACGGTTGTTTCAAATTTTTGAGAAATTAGAAATTTCTAAAATTTTTGTAAGAAATCGGTTTTTCTTTTAAATTATGATATTTTTATGAGATTTTTCTTTGAAGATTATGAAAACTTTCAAAAATTTATATTTTATGTTTTTTTTTAATTTAAGAAATTTTCTGTAAATGCATTTTTTTCACACCGTTTACTAAAATAAAATGTTGATTGAAATAATAATTGAATGAAATTGTTTCAAAATTTTAAATTTTTTTTAAAAGTTCGATTTTTCTTTTAAATTTTGATATTTTTATATGAAATTTTTTAAAATTTGGATTTTTTTGAATATTATGAAAAATTTGAAAATTTGAATTTTTTGTTTTTTTTTTAAAATTTTCAAAATTAGGAAATTTTTTGTAAAGCATTTTTCCACCGTTTAAACATTTTCACAAGTAAAATGTTTTTTGAATTTTTGCTTTTGTTTGCTCGTCAGTAGAGTCCTTTTCTATTTTATTTCTAGAATATATAATTTGCTCCTCAGTAGAGTCCCCCTTTCTAATTCATTTCTGAAATACTAAGTTTGCTCATCAGTAGAGTCCCTTTTCTAATTTAATTCTGGAATACGAAGTTCGCTCGTCAGTAGAGTCCTTTTTCTAATTTATTTCTAGAGTATACAATTTGCTCGTCAGTAGAATTTCTTTTCTATTTTATTTCTGAAATACACAATTCACCCGACAGTAAAGTTCCTTTTTACCATTTTTTTCAGTTTGTTCTTAAGTAGAGTCGCTTTTGCTTTGTCTTGCACCACAATTTGCTTAGTAGTAGAGTACCTTTTTACTTTATTAACTTCCCGTAGGAAAAAAAATTAACATATCTTTACGTTTTAGAGGTTTCTGAACATTTTACTGGCATATTTTAGAAAGAAATATTTGTGTGTGTTAATTTGTTTTTTTGGAATGCGAGGGAAATGCATTTACGCATCCCAGACTAAGTTTTTGTCTGGGTATATCGGACTCAATACCGTCTGGGTATAATATCGACTAAAACCTCCGCTTTGCCCTTGTCTCTGGTCTCCATGGAAACCGCTGTTATAGGCGTTACTTCGTGGTAGGAGGATCTAGAATGTTATCATTCTTACACTGACTTTGTGTGTGTGTGTATGTGTAGATACAAACATCCGTCGTCTTAAAAAACAACTATGTAGCATTTCAAATTATTCAAAAATGTTCCTTTTTTCAAAAATTTCAAAAATCTCAAATTACAATTCAGAAAATTTTAATTACGGTACGGGAAGTTCCAGCAATTTGCCTCAAGGCACGTCGCTAAAGTTTACCTTTAGCGTCCGTCATATCATATTATCTCTGATATTTACAATATCATTGACACAATTCTCCGGAGCAAAATGCGTAGTCCGAATAAAATAGTGTGTCTCTAATTTTTTGAAAGTTCTTTCATGGCTATTTCTTACGAATTTGTATTGTATCGTGTTTTAGTTTCGTTGCACGGATAGAAGAGAGAATGTGTGCCAAGAAATTTTCGCTGTTATGAAATCACCTCATTCACTTCACTTCACTTCACCATACACCATACAACATACAACACTTCACAAATCACACACAATCGCACAAACACACACAACACACATAGGGAACGAAAATAGAAGTAGCCAGTTGCATAAAATAATATACAAGTGTATATTGTATTAGCAGAGGTGGATTTAGATGTGACCTAATAATTAGTAGAAAATTCGATTTGTGGATTTTATATTGATTTCTTGGCGTTTCTAGTCATTCTGAATCGTTTGAGACCGAATTATATATATATATATATATATATATATGTGATTCAGTATTCAGGAAATACATTAATTAAAAACTTGTATGACTTTTAAAACATTTTTATAGTTTCCATACGTTTCGACACATATTTTGTGTCATCTTCAGTGGACTATGTAATTACCCCGACAGACAGACTAGCCCTACCTTTATTACCCCGACAGACCTTGCCCTGTACCCATGTCTACAATTTTTAAATATAATATACTAATATTACCGTTTACCTAAAAATAATAATAAGAAATGCCAAGAAATTATATATTGAAAAAAAAAACTATATTAAAAATTTAATATCCGAATCTTGTGTTGGCGCCCCCTAAGGCGTGCGTTCGTATTTTTCGCATGCATCGCATTAATTATCGAATTAATTTGTCAAATCCTGTTCATATGTGTATCATTCAATCTGCCATACATATACTGTATCTTATATTATTTTAATTTTTAGCACGTCTCAGCTGCTTTTTGACAATAATAATGTAGACATTTTATTTTTCTTATTCATATTCATGAATTTATTATACATATTCTAATATTGACTAGGCTCATAAGTAAATTGAAATTTTTTGCGGTTTGCATTTGTTTTCAACGCAACAATGACATGTGGTTTTTAGCAATTTTTTCCATTTATTTCTACAATGTTGCACATACATCCCAGTACTTTATAATCACATACATCCTAGAAAGTTTCCTTAACAAACTTCAGAAAGATTTATCAAAATCCGAATGATCGTTTAGGAGGAGTATACGGTTAGTGCTCGTAATTTAATATGAACTTTATATAATAGCAATAAAGCTCAAATTGATTCTACGTTTTAGTTAGAATAAAATTAAAAATGGAGTTTAATGTCAAGCAAATTGTATGTTTAAGAAATAAATTAAAAAAGGGACTCTACTGACGAGCAAACTGTGTATTTAAGAAATAAATTTAAAAGGAGACTCTACTGACAAAGTGAAAAGAAACTGTACTGTCTAAAATACGAGCCCAAATAGGACTCTACTGACCATTACAAGACAAAGTAAAAAGGGACTCTGCAGTCAGCAAACTGTATATTTCATAAATAAAATGAGAAAGGACTCTACTGACGAGCAAACTTAAACAAGAGACGAATTTAAAAGGGACTCTACTGACGAGCAAACTGAAACACAAAACAAGAAATAAATTAGAAGAGGGACTCTACTGACGAGAAAATTGTATATTCTAGAAATAAATTAGAAAAGAATTTGGACTCTACTGACGAGCAAACCGAAATAAAAGACGAAGTGAACAGAAACTGTCTTGGGACTCTACTGACGAGTTACAAAACAAAGTGAAGAGGGACTCTACTGACGAGCAAACTTTGTAATTCAAAAATAAATTAGGAAAAGGACTCTATTGACGAGTAAACTTGATATTTCAAAAATAAATTAGGAAAACGACTCTACTAACGAGCAAATTGCTTTTTTCCAAAATAAATTAGGAACTAGTGGTTTATGGCATCGAGCCTTAAGGTAAATTGCTGGAACTTGCCGCACCGGAAATTAAAATTGTTAAAAAATCTTAAATTTTTTTTTAAAACTTTGGAAAAAATAGATTTTTGAAAATTTTGAATTTTTTAATAAACTCGAATTTTAAAAAAATTTAATTTTTTATATTTGAAACTGTTTTTAAAGCAATTGCGCTGAGTAGCTGTTTTAGGGACAGAATATAGAAGCGCGTAAGCGCTGCGTCGTACACTATTGGCTAAACGGGATAAATAATTTAGTACTGAGCCTTTTAGTACCTTAATAAGAAACTCGTTCAGTACGTGTCACGATGTTTGTCATGGACAGACCCCTAAACGGCTGAACTGATTTTAAATTTTTTTTTATATAGTGTGCTAAAGGATCATACTTAAGTGATAGGATAATTTATATCTGTGGGGAAATCAAGCAGGCTAAACTGGGAGAAAAAACAATTGGACTTGTCATTTTATTTATCATTAATTTTTATAATCAATAAATTTTATATATTTTTTATACAAGTGGAGTTTATACTTTCATATTCATAACTACTCCCACATATCTAAATTGAAGGCGGGAAATCATTTTATTTAAAATTTTCCCTATTATCTGATGTGTTAAAATTCAGTATATATATATAATATATTATATATATAATAATATACAGAAATAAATGTACGACGGCGACAACCTTGCATAGCAAATAAGTAAAACGTCACCGAGTTTGCAGCAACAGGCGCATTCTATTGGAAAACGAGGCCGAGAACCGAGAACTCTGTTTTGTTTTCTGATTGTTTGTGACACGAGAAACAATACAAATAGAGAATAATCACACACAGCAGCTAGATAAAGATAATATATAATAAAATAGTATGTGCGTTTAATCTCGAATCATAATTTATTTATTTATTTAAATAGATGCGAGATAGATAGACTATAGACGTTGTGATGCGCAACTTGTCGAATCATGTCGGGGATGGATTGAAAAGACTTACAACTGGGTAACCTTTTAGATCTAATGTTTAATATTTCATATATCATCAAAATTACTGAATGTCTTCCTTTTTGTAAAGACAGATTCTAATTCAATAAGAGAATAAAAAAAAATAATACCTAAAACTTATATAATATATTCATTCTAATTAGCAGTTCTACTGATTTAGTTGTTATTATATTTTTATTTATTTTTATTATGTTTAGTTTTTAGTTACGTCTTTTTTTATTTGTTGTTATATTTCACAATTTATACTCATTTACCTCATAGATCATTTTATTTTTAAGTTTACTCTATATAATCACAAAATTTAAATTTAATATATCAAAATTGAAAAGGCTACTACTGGGTAACCTATTAGATCTAATGTTTATATTTCATATAATCAAAATTACTGAATGCCTTCCTTTTGTAGAGACAGATTGTAATCAATAAAGAGAATAAAAAAAATAACTAAAAATACAAAAAAATGTCGAGGATGGATGACAATGTTGCTAAGAAACGCACACTTGAGGCGCTGCGGTCGCTAATGCAGATGTCACTGTCATCGACTTGAACTTAGCTGAAATTAAACCGTCGAGTAAATTAATTCGTGCATTCGTTTTCATAATCAAGTATGAAATTTAAAATTTCAATAATACCGATTCGATTATTGAATTTAAACAGCCTGCAATTTATCTATTTTCATCCATAATTATGAATATCTTAAAGATATGCAATGTCAATTTGGGTTAAGATTTAAAAAAAAAAACACATTTTCTATAAAAGAGATTTTTAATTATAATTATAAGCGTTGATTTTTTGTAATAGGAATTTCTGCTGTAAGTAAAAGTGTGACTATATGAAAAATGTTGACTATAATAAAGTTATACATACTTTCATGTTGAAACTTACAGAAGCACTTTCATTTCTACGATAGCCGCGACTTACTTTCACAATTACGGAGTTACGACTTTACTTTGGACACATACACACACACATATATATATATATATATATATATATATATATATATATATACGAGTATATATATATATATATATATATATATATTCTTAATTACAAAATTGTGACTGTCAGAAAACAGAAAAAATTTAAAATAAAATGATATTGCGACTTTAAATCAATATACAAACCATCATATATCGTAAGTACGACTCATTTTTACAAAGTGTGCCAATAAAATTCAAAATCGTTTCAGCAGTTCAGGAGTCTATCCAAGACATACATCGTGAAATTCATTCATTAAATGAGTCATTTTTTATTTTTTCTTCGCCTGGGTTAGGACTCCGTTTATCATCTTATCAACAACAACAACAATCGCATTTCGTGATTTATCAAAAACAGTCGTTGCTTTGCTATTTCTAATCGTAAGATATAATGTGCATACAGAAAAATAAGGAGAGCAACTGATAATAAAATGCTGGTGATAAATTCAAACTGATA
>NW_020539726.1:39786500-39833440 GCF_003426905.1 Ctenocephalides felis | reverse complement strand
AATTTATTCGAACATAATCTGTCAAAATCATTTGACACTTGACGTATGAGTTGCCGTCCATTGTTTCGTTTTAATTACGCTTCTATAAAAATGTGAAGTTTTTGCACGATTCTGAAACAGTTTTTTACCTTTCCCACAATCTCTGGATTAGCATGAATATTTCAAGACTAAAAGTGGCCAAATCGGTTCAGCCGTTTTAGAGCCGTATCATACCTACCATTTTGTCGAGCTCCATTTTTATATATAAGAAAGATATTATATATATATATATATATATATATGTATGTATATATACTAGATGACCCAACAGACGTTGTCCCGTCTACAATTCAAAAGTTCAAAATTTGTTAATATGCTATCCTATACTTCTTGATACAAAATCCTATTTGATGATGCCCTGCCTTTGTGATTCATTTATGGTCTTAGCATAAGAAATTCAGGAAATAATAATATAGTATCTGGGGTAAAAGAAACAATATCACACTTGATTTTACCACACAACACAATTGCTTCAATAATTTAGTCTATAATTTTCATAATCTCGTACGATATATTAGTTGCTTTTTGGCAATTATACTTTCTAAAGTACATTTTTCTCACTAATAATTTAATAAACATTATTGTTTATGTTCAAACCTTAGGTGAATTAATTTGTAAAATCTATTAGTTCATATTTTTTGTATTGTTAAATAATTTAGTAAAATAAACCAAAATGCGACATGCACGCATTTGAAAGTGCGTTATTAATTAAACTTAATTATATAATTTCATCTGTCAACATATACTGTATCTCATATTATTTCAATTTTTGGCACATCTCGGCTACTTTTTAGCAATGATAATGTAGGCATTACATTTTTCTTGTATATTATATTCTAATATTATCCAGGCTCATAATTTCAGCCAAATTCAAATTTCGAGTGAATTGACATTTCTAGCAGATGACAGTTCAAATGTCAAACAATGATAAGTAGTTTTTTGTATTTTTTGCTATTTATTACAATATTACTATAGTTTTATCGTTCATTAAATTTTCAAAATTTTCTTTGACAAACTCTAAAAAGATTTATCAAAATCCGAATAACCGTTTAGGAGAAGTATCAAATCATACATCTGTACAGAAGAATTTTATATGTAAGATATAGTTGATTTGTTTTCAATATTTTTCTTTGTTTTGTTGAAAATTGTGATATTTGAGTTTATTATTATTATGACTGTGGAAATTTTGAAACGTGTGATGTGTTTTTGAGTGTTGCTTGGAAAATTTGTTGTTTAATTCATTGAACTTAATTTACTTTATCAACATGTTATCAGCAGCGGCCGGCCGGCCTCACAATTGCGATAAATAAACAACATGCTTACAAATCTATACATACATACATACTATATATATATATATATATATATATATATATACATATACTATTATCATCTCAACAATGCGTAGTAAAGTACATATGTATATTTATTTACCCCACGTGTGCCGGTCTATTGCGATTCGACCGCGAAAATTCGCCACGTGCTCCCGGTACCTCGTTTCTGTGTGTGGGTGCGTATGTGCGAATGTGCGTATGTGTTTAGTGTTTACGCCGTCGTTATATTGTTATTTCCGCGATGATGATGATGTTGATGTTTTTGTGTGTTACTCTTACGCATTTGTTCACGAGAATCGCCGGCACACACGATAATGTAAATACGAGTGCGTAAGCGCGCGTGTTTCGCGCATTTTATGATTTGTTTGTTTCGATGAGTGTGTCGAAAAGAGGAGAGCGGCGAGGTAACTGAAATATGAACTAGCTGTAAGTGGAATTCTGTCTTGAGGCAATTATGGCATCGTGCCTTAAGGCAAATTGCTGGAACTTCCCGTACCGTAACGAAATATTCGTGGAATACTGAATGTTTTCAAATAGATTATTATAAATATTGTAATATTGTCTAATATTTAAAGATTATATAAACTGAATTGTAGAGTTGAAATTATTTTGTAAAGTATATTAGAACTATAGTCAAGAATTAAAGATAAAATCTGGAGTATTTTCGATATACAAAAACCAAAAAAAAAAAAAAAAAAAATTGGAACAAATTTTTTTTTCCAAAATCAATTATTTTGTTTAACAAAGCAAAAGTTCTTTGAATCATTTAAATCGGACGCTTAGTTCTTCAAAATTGCTATTTTTTACATATTTAGCTCCGTATCTTCAAAATGGCTGGGCCTGCCTTTGCCAAAAACTAATAACCACTTCTCCCAATCATTACTAATTGAATGTTTTTTGAGACATTCAAATCGGATGCTCCGTACTCTCAAAAACTCGATTTCTATTTTCTGCAATCTTTGCTCCGTATCTCCGAAACGGCTGGACCTGCCTTAGCCAAAAACTAATCAGCACGTCTCCGTATCAGTTGGAATCGAATGTTTTTTGAATGAATCAAATCGGTGAATCGGTGCGCCCGAAAACGAGGACGAAAAATTGTAACCCATACATACACACTCACGCACACACAAACACACGCACACACACATCCATTTTTCTGAGGTATGCCGAAATGTTCAGAAACTTCTGAAACGTGAAGAAATGTAAAAATTTTCAATTTCGATTTTTGGACGATTACAATAACTTACCCTACAGGAAGTTAAAAAGAACTCAACTGGCGAGCAAACTGGAATACATAACGTGAATGTGAAGCAAATTTTTTGGTCGCCAGTAGAGTCCTTTTGGTCGTCAGTAGAGTCTTTTTGGTCGTCAGTAGAGTTCTCTTTTTGGTCGTCAGTATAGTCCTTTTGGTCGTCAGTAGAGTCCTTTTCTTGGTCGTCAGTAGAGCCCTTTTGGTCATCAGTAGAGTCAGTAGAGTCCTCTCGGTCGTAGTCCTTTTGGTCGTCAGTAGAGTCTTTTCTTTATTTTTTTTTGCTCGTCAATAGAGTTCGTTTTTCTTTATCAATAGTGTTTTTTACACTTTATTAGAACACTTTCAAATATGGGTCATCAGTCAAGTTATTTTTTCCTCGCTAATACAATTGTTTTTTTTTTCATCAATAAAGTCTTTATTTTGTCAAAAATTTTGTAGTCGTTAGTAGAGTTATTTTTTCTCGCTAATACAATTATTTTTTTCTCGCCAGAAAAGTTCAATTCTATCAAAATTTGTCTGGCACGTAGAGCCCCTTGATCATTGGTAGCCTTTCTAGTCATCAGTAGAGTTCTTTTTTACTCTTCAGTACTTCAGTAAAGTCTTTTTTCTCTCTAGTAATTTTTTCGCAAGCCGCTCCAGTAGTTTCTACATAACCTTCAAAATTTTCCAATTTTGAAAATTGAAATACCAAATTAAAATTCCCAGTAATTCATCTCGGAGTAATAAATTTTGACACTCGCACACGCAGGTCGTCAATAATTCCTCCATCGATTTTTCCTTATTTTTTCCCATTTTCCTTACTGCGTCGTCTTGCAAATCTCCTCCCCGTGCGACCTTGATGTTGGCGATTCTGCGGCACAACCACGTTCATACGCATTATGTCTCTCTCACACACACACCCGCAACAAACTTCACACTCTTGTCCTTTGCACTCGATGTGTATTTGTGTGTGTGTTGCCGTTACGTCATTTGTTTTTCATACGCGAATATCGTTTTGTCATGGTAGCCTTTAATACATATATTATTCAGTCAGTCAGTCAGTCAAATGATATTAGAGTTGCGAAACGGACGTAAAAATTGTAAAAGTTAAAGAGAGTTAAGGTGTTAGTGTTGAAAAATGTTAGTAATGTTAAAAGAAGTAATTGACGTGAAGTTAGTTTCGGTTCAATATAAAGTGATAAAAACTTGAATATAAAAATTTACAAGCGTTTATAAACACTTACATATATGAAGTGTCTGATATGTACTTTCTACAATAAAAGTATTGCCTGATGTAAATTTTTTAACTTGGTTAAATCTTGTGATATTGTGGTTTTTATGAAAGATTTTGTTTACAAAGAGTTTACAAGTGATTTTCCTAAATGCATAAAAACTAATTACTAGTTATCTCTAATGTAAATGTACTAATATATGGGGTTGCCTGATGAGAACTTTCTAAAAAGGGTTGCCTGATGAGAACTTTCTAAAAAAGTGTTGCCTGATGCAAATCCTTCAACTTAGTTGTTCAACTTTAGTTGAATCCCGTGATATCGTGGTTTTTGTGTGAATTTATTTAATTTTTAATTATCACAAAAACTGATTCTTAGTAATTTTTTTAATATTTTGGTGTTGCCTGATATAAATCTAACGACTTAATAAAAATATTTGAGTGCTTTATTTATTTAAACTTTGCAACCGGTTTTCAAATGTTCGCCAGGTACTTTCAGAACTAATATGTGCATAAAAACGATTTACGAGTTGTCTAATGTACATTTTATAATATCTATGTGTTGCCTGATTTAAAACTTGTGACTTATGGAAATTTAAGAGTTGCTTGATCAAAACTTTGTGACTGATTTACAAGTGTTCACCTGATTTAAATAAATAATTTATCTAAGCAATATTAGACATACAAACTGTTTATGAAATTCCTGATATAAATTTTGTGACAAAGGTAGCCTGATTTAAATTTTGGGGGTTGTCTGATTTACATATTATGGGTTGCCTGATGTGAAGGATGTAAGGTGTAACTCATCGAAATGACGTATGAACTATTTTTTAGAACAACCCATTGATGCACAAAACTTTCGTTATCTTATATAAAAATATTACAATAAAACTTTCAAGTGCCTGATAATTCTTTTCCAAATATTTGTGAAAATTTAATTGCCTGAAAAAAATCGTTTCATAATAACGATTCATCAAAATTTTCCAATAATTACTATTTTAAAAACTAGTTGAATAAAACACGATTCAGTGAAAAGGAACTGTGTTGCCAGATACTTAATTTCAGTACTGTGTTACCCAATAAGAAATTTGTGACCGATACGAAGTGCGTGATAATTTGATGAAGTTAAATTAATTTTAACATAAATAAATAAAAGTGAAGTTAAGGTTGTTTGTGTTTTAAAAACATACTTAATTTATATATTTAATAATAAATATAGAAAACAAAATAAAGTGAAGTTGTGTTTAAAACAAACATGGATTGGGATCCTTATGTATACAATCAGTTTCTGGCAGAGTTAGTATATTTATTATCTTTGTTCATGTCGCGGCTTAAAATTGCGTGTGTCTTGTTTTCCAATAATGAGCACAAAACAAATTTCGTATTCATGAAGTCTAGACATGATAATCACAATAAATAATTGCATATTTATAGATAGCGAGATTATATATATATATATATATATATAAATTGATATTGACTTATGCGAAAAAAATCTTTAAGACAGTCTATGAAATAATGATGGCCTTTTTCCAGATTTTTCTTTTATGTTCGTTTTTATTTGATACATTGCCCTGAAGTTATATAATCCAGATTTTTTTTATAGTGTTAAGTTTCGTCCATTAATCACGTGATCGATTTTTAAGGATTTTTCAACCCTCACCTCTCTCCTCAACACCCCTTCCCACTCCGTTCATAATTATTGTTTATTTTTAATACCTTGAAAAAATCCTAGAATTTTGAAAAATTTTTGAGAGTTTTTTTTAATTTAAGTAAAAAATTAAAAAAAACGTGATATATTACTGGACCTTCCTCACCCCCCCCCCTCCAGCACGTAATATTTTGTGATTTTTTGTCAAAAGTCTCCATCCCCATTTAAGCCTCGCAAGATTAATGGGCGTTCTAGGCATGTAAATAACTAGTGATATAGCATCGTGCCTTAAGGCAAATTGCTGGAACTTCCCATACCGTAATGAAATATTCGAGAAATTTTAAACGTTTTCAAATATATTATTACAAATACTGTAACTTTCATCATTTTTGCTATCTTGTTATATCTTAGCAAATCAAATGTAAATCATTCTCTTTCGGACTTTGTGATATTAAGTGTAGTTGCATTTAATAATCTTATTTCGGTCTTTATGATATTAAGTGCGTTTGCGCTTAATAATTTTTTTTCGAACTTTGTGATATTAAGTGTAGTTGCATTTAATATTCATCTTTTGGACTTTGTGATGTTAAGTGTAGCTGCATTTAATAATTTTTTTTCGGACTTTGTGATATTAATTGCATTCGCACTTAATAATTTTCTTTCGGACTTTGTGATATTAAGTGTAGTTGCATTTAATAATCTTCTTTCGGACTTTGTGATATTAACTGCAGTTGCATTTAATTATCTTCTTTTGGACTTTGTGATATCAAGTGTAGGTGCATTTAATAATCTTCTTCAGACTTTATGATGTTAAGTGAAGTTGCATTTAATAATCTTCTTTCGGACTTATCTCCAGAACATTAACTATCGTCATTTCGCCATACACCACTAGTTAAGTCTTGTTAGGTCACAAGTATTTAACCATTTTGTTTTTCAATTTCAGGTCCCGTAAACGCAGACCGAGCCAATCCCATGATGACCTCCTGTTCTCCGCAGTGTCGGTGAGGACTCTATGGACGAGTGCAACGCCGCCCTCGTCCTGATGAGCCTCTCGTGCTCACCACACTCACCACACAACGGTAAATTGAAAAAACAAACCATACATAAAACTTTTAAATTTCCTCCCCCATGATCAACTCATCTTTTCTACCAGTTGCTGCTTCCTGGGGCGGGCGCCGTTGCCCAGCATCACCAGCAGCCTCATGTTCCGACTCGTCCTGGCGTTCGTCATCAGGAACGCCGTCGCCGCCACTGACGCCCCCCCATCCCCAGCATCTTCAGCAGCAGCAGCAACAGCAGACGCCCACTTGGAATCTGCAATATACGCAGCAGCAGAACCTTCAGCAGAATTTGCAGCATTCTATTAATCTGCACGATTATTCCAAGAAGTCTGGAGGTTCTGGCAGCAGGAACCCGCAGCAGAGATTGGGTTCGGACGAAGGTATTGTGCCGGACTTTGATGAAGGAGATAGGAGCCTTCCGAGGAAGAAAAGGGTGAGTGGAATTGTAGTTGAAAGTTGTTTTTTAATTGTGACATCTGTTCGGACGTCTTTTCGTTTTATTATATTGGCCATGAAGGTGACAAACTTCAGGGCATTAAGCTTTACACGGAATTGTTGCTACCCCTGGTAGAGGGGGTAGCGGAGTGTTTTAATTGAACTAGTTGTTCACTTCAAAAAGTAAAGTCCTCTTAACAACATGTAAATAACAAATAAAAATAAATATATCCTTCTTCATTTATAACTCCGTAACAAATCAGTGATTGTTATTAGAATTGCAACAAATACATAATATACAAACAAATCAATATTTAATACAGTCCACAGCTACAAGGGTTGAATTTTAACCCAACAACCTGAATTATTGAAGGAGGATTTAATAAATTCTATAACTACGTAAGCAAAAGTACATCATTGTGTGGATTTTGATAATTTTGCGGTTATTATATGTATATATGGTGATATGTTTGAGTTTTAATTCATAGAGGATTATGACAATTTCTAAAATTATGATTTTTGTAGATTTTGTGAATTAGAATCATTTTGGTGTCATTCTTGATTTTGTTGACTTTTTTTTATTTTGATGTCATCAAGTTCTTGTTCACTTTTTTTAAATCTCAAGTTTATTGTGAGTTTTGGTGAATTTTTTGAAGATTACATAAAAATACGTGGCTGGACCGAGGTGCCTGGTATGAGAGATTATGAAAACAGTTTTCATATTTTATATATACATTTCATTTGACTATTTCATTAATATAATATCTATTACAATTAAAATATCTTTATATAACTCTTCAGTCTTCTTTGTCTTCAATTTCCTCATAATATTTCTTTATTTGAGGTTATAATTGTGAATTTTGATGAATTTCTCATATTTTGAGGTTATTGATAATTTTTTTTTGTAATTTTTAAAATTTTGAGTTTATTATGAGTTTTGTAAATTTTAGGAAGTTGAAGGTCATATTTAGTTTTGTTGGATTTTTTAAAAAATTGAAATTATAAAGAATTATAAAATTGTGAGGTTATATTGAAAATATGTGGGATTTTAATATTTTTAGTTTGTTCCAATTTCGGGTTTATTGTAAGTTTTATGGTTATATATTTAGGGAATTTTGTTAAATTTAAAAATTTGGAGATTTATGTAAATTTTGTAACATTTTTTATAATTTTCAGTTTTATATTTTCTAAATAACGTGAATTATTTTGCAATTTTTAAAATTTTGGGGTTATCCTGAATTTTGCGGATTTTTAAAATTTTGCATTTTGTATTTATTGAATTTTTAGATTTGTGAAGTTATAACAATTTTTATATATTTTTTAAAATTTTGAGATTTTCGCGTATTTTGTTGACTTTTAGTTTGGGTTAAGAAGAATTTTAGTTTATTATCGACGGTTATGCTTTTTTTACAATTTTGAGGTTATCGAGGATTTTGCGAAATATTTTAATTTTGAGGTTGTATTTTGATTTTGAGTTTTTTTTAAAGCTAAACTATCTTGTTGGATTTGTTTGTTTAGTGTTATTGAATATTCAATATTCCAAATTTATCGAAGATTTTGTTAATTTTATGACATCAAAATTTTGAGGTTAGGAATCTTGTTCAATTTTTAATATTTCGAAGTTGGAAACTTATGACGTTTGGTTTATTTAAAACACTAAAAGAAATGTAAAAATAATTGATAATTTTATAATTATTTATAAAATTATCATAATTTATAAAATAATGTTACAGTGTATAAAATTTTTAAATTCTCGAGAACTATGTTGAATTTTTAAAACTTTGAGGATATCACGAATTTTTTTGAGTTTGTGAGTTTTTATTTAAATTCCTTGTTTGAAACATGACACACACACACACATATATATATATATATATATATATATATATATATATATTTATATATATATGCAATACAAATCCATGTTGAAGGTTGCACCTGCTTATTAGATTTGTCAGCTGTTCCTACGTCACTACCTTATACATATTTCAATGTTACTAATATCTATGTATAATAATATATATATATATATATATATATATATATATATATATATATAGTATGTATATATTACATTCCAATTATTGCATTCCGCTCACTATGCTATTATTGTTAGAAGACCTTGACAAATGTTTCTTCAAATACATTTATAAAACAAACACATTTGTGTCGTTTTCTATTAAATACTTGTGCCCGGATTTTTAAATTTTTAATTCTGTACTAATATCTTATCTTTGACAATTTTGCCTAATTTGCGCAAAATTGAAAAAGTGCTCCCGTATAGTCACAGTCTAAATTTTGCAAATAATTCTGTGCGAAATTTTCACTTAGACTGTGCTTAGTCTGGGTAATTTTTTGAATTTTTAATCCAAAATACAAAAATATTTTTTGAAAAAAAAAATTAAAAAACATTTTTTTTCCAAAAGCAATTATTTTGTTGACACAAGCAGAAAGTTCTTTGAATCAATTAAATCGGGCATTATAAACTGAATGTTTTTTGGATCATACAAATCGGATGATCCGTTCTCTCAAAAACTCGATTTCTATTTCCTGCACTCTTTGCTCCATATCTCCGTAACGTCTGAACCTGCCTTTGCCAAAAACTAATCTGTTCTTTTCCCTATCAATAGGAATCGAATATTTTTTAAACCATTCAAATCGGTTGATCCGTGCGCCCGAAAACGTGGGCGAAAAATTGCGGACATACAAAACACACACACACACATCCATTTTTTCTGAGGTATGCCAAAATGTTCAGAAACCTTCAAAACATCGAGAAATGCAAAAAAAAATATTTTCGATTTTCGGCCCATTACTATAACTACCCTACGGGAAGTTGAAAAATGGCAGGTTCTGAGAGAACAAATCGGTCGACTTGATGATTCAAAATACATTCGATTGGTATTGATAAGGAGATGTGCAGATTAGTTTTTAGCAAATACAGCTCCAGCCATTTCGAAGATACAGAGCTAAATGTGCAAAAATTGGCAGTTTTTGAGTGAACTAAGCGTCCGATTTGAGTGATCTAAAAAACTTTCTGCTTGTATTGACAAAGCAATTGCTTTTGAGGATAAAAAAATATTACATCTTTTTTTATTTTCCAAAAATTCAAAAAATTACCCAGGCTAAGTACAGTCTGAGCGCCACTCTGGTACAAATGTTTAACCAAGTGCGTTCAGACTGCTAAAGTACCGGAGCACTTTTCCAATTTTGTGAAAACTATTGAAAAATGTGAAAATGCCGCCGAGCCAAGCCCAGTATAAGTGAAAATGTCGCAGAGAATTATTTGCAAATGCGTTTAGACTGTGACTATACGGGAGCACTTTTTCAATTTTGTGTAAATTAGGCAACTATTTTTTTTGAAATTGAATTCGAAATGAAATGACGATTGTTAATGTTAGTAGAGATAAATTGATTTATGATTTATGATTTACATTTGATTTGCTCAGATATAATAACGAGATAGCAAAAATAATGAAAGTTACAGCATTTGTAATAATATATTTGAAAACGTTTAAAATTTCTCGAATATTTCATTACGGTACGGGAAGTTTTAGCAATTTGCCTAAAGGCACGATGCCATACACCACTAGTTGCATACAATCTAAAACGTCACTACTTTCTTATCCCCAATTTAACCTTAGTTAGAACAATAAAAGGCGTTCCCTCGCTCTAATAATAAGTGAATTCACCTTAAGTCACTTCACCTACGTATATAGTAGAAGGATATCTAATCGCGCGGCCTCCAAACTTAATCGACTACTCCGTTGTGTGTCGGCCGGCCTTGCGTCATAAACACGCATACGGAGTGAACATAGTCGTGTTCGTGTTTGTGAAAGGCCCTTTATCATATATATATACATTATAGAGAACAGAAACGCGAATGTAAATGTACATCCGCACACGCGCGGTGGGTAATAAGACTTGCGATGGTATAAATAGAAACGATCAAATATTATATATATATATATATATATATATATATATATATATATATATATTAATTTGGAAATATGAACAAACAACACTCTTTTTTGCACTAATTGATTAAATAATAATTTTCACAAACGTTTCGAGACTAGGTTTGTCTCATCATCAGTGTGTTCTAATTTAAAATTTAAAATATGGAAACCTAAATTAGCGTTATGTGTTATCCGTTACAAGTCGTTCGATATACTGTCTTCTGCCACACCGACGATCGTCGGTGTCCGAATTCTCTAACCACTTGAAAACCACTTGAAATTGAAGAAGTTGAAGTTTTCAAGTGGTTAGAGAATTCGAACATCGACGATCGTTGGTGTGGCAGAAGACAGTATATCGAACGACTTGTAACAGATAACATATCTACGATCAACTAACTAATTATATTCACACAAATGAATTTTTGACCCATGATACAAAATTATAAATCATTTTTTAATAAGTAGAAACAATTTTTGTGTTTTAAATAATTTAGTAAAGTGAACCAAAATGCGACGTGCATAAGTTTAAAAAAAATGATGTATATGCAATTTTGGACTTATTGCGTTATTTATTAAACTGAATTATATAATGTCATCTGCGAAGCATATACTGTATCTTATATTATTTTAATTTCTGGCACATATCTCAGCTGCTTTTCGGCAATAATAATGTAGACATTACATTTTTCTTGTATATTATATTCTAATATTATCTAGGCTCATAATTTCAGCTAAATTCAAATTTCAAGTGAATTGACATTTCTAGCAGATGACAGTTCAAATGTCAAACAATGTCAAACAATTATAGGTGTTGTTTTGTAATTTTTGCCATTTATTTCTACAATATTACTATAGTTTTATCGTCCATTAAATCTTAAAAATTTCCTTTGACAAACTCTAAAAAGATTTATCAAAATCCGAATAACCGTTTAGGAGAAGTATCAAATCATATACTCGTACAGAAGAATTTCATATAAGATATATATATATATATATATATATATATATACTAGCTGACCCGGCAAACGTTTTTTTGCCATAAAAAATATTTTTAGTATAAATTTCAATTTTTTTGAACTGTCAAAATTTTGTTTATGATTAAAGTTAAATTCAATATGTCGCTTTTTTATTGTGATCTATCTAAATGTTTTGAGGAAGTTTTGGTATCCGAACTAATTTAGTAAGCAAATCAAGTAAATATAAATTATAAATCTATTTATTTAATACTTTTCATAGATATTGACAAATGACATTTCACTTTTTTTAGTTTACAACTGTCAAAATGTATTTAAATCTATAAACATTATATATTTCTGTTATTTTGAATATAGCATTTTGCCTAATTTGGATATAACTGTTGGATATATTATAATATTGCTGTTCCTTTTTCAATTAGTAAGAATAATATATTTTTTGAACTGTCTTTTTTTTTTTAGTTTTTTCTCGAAGTTTCCTTAAATATTGCCATTTGTCATTTTAGTGTTTACTGTCAAAATTTATGGAAATTTATAAAAATTATATATTTTTATATTAAATGTATTTTTCAAAATTTTCTATAACCTAAGTTGGATATAAATGCACGCAGTGAACAAATCAAATTCAAAATCGGTTCAGCAGTTTAGGCGTCCATCGCGAACCAACATCGTGACACGAACTTCATACATATCCAATCTCAATAATAATTTATTTATTCCATAATTCAATTCCTAATTGCGTTCAGGTTTATTCCGATTGCGCATCTAGATGAATTCAATAACAACAAAACTACAAAAATAAAAAAAGAAATAGAAAATGGATACAAACAGAAAAAAACAGCAAATAACAACAACGAACGGCAACAAATTTTTATATTATCTGCCGCTCGCACGCTCTTTCTGCCGCTCATTGCGAACGAACGGTAGATTTTCTGCCATTGCACCGGAGAACTAGTGCTGAGCAGAAATAGATCGATGTAAAAGGAAAATATATGGTGTATGGCATCGGGTCTTAAGGCAAATTGCTGGAACTTCCCGTACCGTAATGAAATATTCGAGACATTTTAAACGTTTTCAAATATATTATTACAAATACTGTAACTTTCATTATTTTTGCTATCTTATTGTTATATCCGAGCAAATCAAATGTAAATCATAAATCAATTATTACATTAACAATCGTCATTTCATTTCGAATTCAATTTAAAAAAAAATAGTTGCCCAATTTACACAAAACTTGAAAAAGTGCTCCCGTATAGTCACAGTCTAAACGCATTTGCAAATAATTCTGTGCGACATTTTCACTTATACTGTGCTCAGCTTGGCGGCATTTTCACATTTTAAAATAGTTTTCACAAAATTGGAAAAGTGCACCAGTACCTACACAGTCTAAACGCACTTGGGTAAACATTTGTACCAGAGTGGCGCTTAGACTGTGCTTAGCCAGGGCAATTTTCGAATGTTTAATCCAAAATAAATTACAAAAATATTTTTTGAAAAAAAAATTAGAAACAATTCTTTTCCTAAAAGCAATTATTTTGTTGAAACAAGCAGAAATTTCTTTAAATCATTTAAATCGGACTCTTAATTTTCTCAAAAACTGCCATTTTTTTTTAACATTTAGCTTTGCGTCTCCGAAACCGCCTACCTTTGTCAAAAACTTATAACCACTTTTCGCCGTCATTACGAACTGAATGTTTTTTCGATCATACAAATCGGATTCAAATCCGTTCTCTCAAAAACTCGATTTGTATTTTCTGCACTCTTTGCTCTGTATCTCCGAAACGGCTGAACCTACCTTGCGCAAAATCTTATCAACACATCTCCCCATCAGTAGAAATCGAATGTTTTTTGGATCATTCAAATCGGTTAAGCCGTGGGCCCGAAATCGTTGACAAAAAATTGTATCCACATACACGCACATACATTCATTTTTTCTAATGTTTGCCAAAATGTTCAGAATGTGTTGAAACGTAAAGATATGCAAAAATTTTCATTTTCGATTTTTGGTCGATTACAATAACTTACCCTAAGTGAAGTTAAGTGTTAGACTTGGATAATCCTTGGTGAATTTTTTTTTGTCAAATTGCCATTTTTCATAACCTCAAAAAATCTCAATTGAAATTCAGTCGAAAACGTTCACTGAGATGAAAAATTGTGTTATTATAATAATTTTCGCCAAATAGGTGTTTGGGGTAAAAGAGTGAAAATTTAGGGTTAAATAAAAGATAAAATTAAACATAACCTTCAAATCCAAAATTTTGCAATAACGTTTCCAACTCTAAAATATTATCAATTTAATACCAATCATAATCTCAAAATTGGAAATAACAAAAATTCAAGAAAAATAAGCAAAAAAATCAAAAAAATAAGCATAAAATTCAAGAAAAATAAGCAAAAAAATCCAGAAAAATAAACAAAAAATTCAAGATAGTTTCGCTTAAAAATACTTAAAATCATATACAACCTTCAAGTGTGTGCATTTAAATTTCGGTTGATGCAAATTACCAATCTTCCTAATCACTAATATAAATTCTTTCACTTTTATTCGACATTAACTTTTCGCCATCCCTATTTTGTCTTCACTGACATTAAGGTCGGCCATTTTGGTTCGTTGTTTGTTGATATCCCTGTCACGCTCACTCTCCACGCAATGAAACGAGATAGAGCTATAGACGTATGTGCGTATAAGTTTGTTGTTATCGCCGTCTCTTACAATTCGTATGCGATGGAAAAGGATAAGTTTAGAGACGTACGTCTGGGCTTAGGGGATTTAAACGAGCGGAATAGTAATGGCGCGTGTGTTTTGAAGCAATGACCTTTGGAAGACTAGATTATGCTTCGAATAAAATAAAACGGGATATACGAATATATATATATATATATATATATATATATATATATATATATAATTTGTATATTTGGTTTTTACGCAATACGCATATGTGCGTCTTAAAAAACAAACGTCAAACTAAATTCCACTTTGAAGAACTTCACGGTGTTCCCATTCGATGATTTAAAACATTCTTGTTTATTATTTTTAAATTAATATGAAGATTTACGCATTTATAAACGCACAGATGATGTTCAAATGTTCAACATTTAAACATTAACTATTTTACAGTTATTAAATTGTACAAAGTTTAATTCACATCCATACGTTTCGGAAACATTCCAGCCATCATTATAAGAATGAATTTTGACAGTATTCAATCATGTTTTATACAAGGTTTTTGAAGTTTTATATATTTCTATAAATATTTTTTATTAACTTTCCGAAGGAGAAGTTTGTTTTCATAAAAAAATCCGATTCGCTATTTTTATGTTTTCTCCTCGACGTTTCAAGCCATTCTGAATCGAATGAAACAGATTTGGACCAAAAGTATGTGTATGTGTGTAAACAGATTTTTTGCAGTAAATCTCAAACGTTTTCGCAAAAACGGCTGGATCGATTTCAAAAACGTAAAAGCAACAGATACAGTCAACAGTATATGTTTGGCAGATGAAATTATATAATTCAGTTTAATAACGCAACAAGTCCAAAATTGCATATACATTATTTTTTTTAAATTTATGCATGCCGCATTTTGGTTTACTTTACTAAATTATTTAACAATACAACGAATATTTCTACTTATCAAAAAAATGATTTAGAATTTTGTTTCATTAATTATTAATTTTTGTTATCATTGCATCACGCTCCCATATTTGCATCGTGGCAAACTTCACTTTTAGAAAGCGTTTTTTTACACGAAACGCGTAAATATTTGAATTGCAAATTTGTTGAAAATTTTGCAATACGTATGTGCAAATTAATTTATAATTCATACGGAAAAAATGAAGTTTGATTTAAACACGTTCTTGTAAAAAATAGAGTGGAGCAAATAAAATGTCGGTCTGATTTGACAGTTGGATGCAAGTGACAGTTGGGTCGAAATGGCGTCGGGATTTGACAGTAGATATTATTATTTGTGTGAAATTATTATTACTAATTACTAAATTATTACTTAAATTAAAACTTAACTACTAAAAATTAAAATTTAATTAGAACTAATTCAAAATTGCAATAGAACTGTTGACAATTAAGAATTTAATAGTTAAATATAATGTCAATAATTTTGACAATTGTTTCAAAATGGCGTCGTGATTTGACACAGTTATTATTTTTTAATATTTATTTATTTAATTGTTAATACTCGAATGTGTTTTATATTTATAAAATTAAAGTATTTTATATTTAATAAAATTAAATAACGAAAAATTGCAATAGATTACTATTGACAAGTAAATAATTCATTCAAATTTTACAGTTTAATTATAATGTCATGTAATTTTGGCAAATGGCGTCGGGTTTTGACAGTTTCTATTGTGATATTTGTTGCATTATTTTTTTAAAATTAATACTCAATAGTTTCTTATAATTAAACGAAATAATTAAAAAAAATTGCAATAGTTTACAGTTGACAAATAAATACCGGCTCAATTTAATATTTAAATAATGTTATCTACTTTTGACAGTTGATTCAAAATGGCGTCGGGATTTGACAGTTGCTTTTATTTATCAGTAGAGATTTATTTTACTATTGTTTGTCTTTATGTAAGTTTGCTTGTCAGAAGAGTTCTATTTTTCTAATTTTAATCTAATATTTAAGTTTGTTCGTCAGTAGAGTCTATTTTTTATTTTATTGTCTTATATTTGAGTTTGCTTGTCAGTAGAGTCCTATTTCTCTAATCTTTATATTGAACTTCAGTTTGCTTTTCAATAGAGATTTATTTTTATTATATATTTTGTATTATTTATCAGTAGAGACTTATTTTACTATTCTTTGTCTTTATGTAAGTTTGCTTGTCAGTAGAGTTCTATTTTTCTAATTTTAATCCTATATTTAAGTTTGCTCGTCAGTAGAGTCCATTTTTCCAATTTTAATCTTATATTTGAGTTTGCTTGGCAGTAGAGTCATATTTCCCTAATCTTTATATTGTACTTCAGTTTCATATTTAATAGAGATTTTTTTATATGTTTTGTATTCCAATTTGCTCGTCAGTAGAGTCCTGTTCTTCTTTTTTATGTAGCTATTTGAATAAAAAATAAATTTTAAATAAAAGGGATGAAACTACCAACGATTTATAATAATATATATATATATATATATATATATATATATATATATACATTTCGTATATTTATACAAAATCTACGCATTTACTAACAAAAACGGGTGAACGACCTCGTCCATTACGAGCGACAAGGACAGAACGTTGTTTATATCGTTGTCTCGCTTTCTCACCCCGTGCGCATACAGAACCACTTTTTATACGCTCTCTGCCATAATTTCTACATTTATATGTATATATATATATATATATATATATATAAGAAGAGAAATATCTAGGTATTACTACCTCCTAGTAATTTTCTTACTGTGGGTCCCTTTCATGCTGAATCGTATAATTATATCACAAATATATATATACATACACACATACATATATATATATATATTATATATATATATATATTTATATATATATATATATATATATAAATCTAAAAGTTTCTATTTCGCAGCTGTGCGAAGGGAATCTACCTGAGACTTACACATTTCACTGTCTCAAATTATATAACACTACATTGTATTATTTAGATATAATTATAAAGTTCAATTAATCGTTATAACTTACCCAGGAGTTTCCACGTTCATTTATTTTTTTGTGTATTGTGTGTTTATTTCAATCTTTGACACTCTCAACTGTCAAAACTAACCTCAAAATAGTAGAAAAGTCAAAATGACATTAGACTGACTTCACGTCTATCTAATTTGCAATGCATGTGCATCAATTTTTTTGAACTGCCTAATGCAATTCCTAGTGACATGTTTTATCTCATATGGCAACACTTAAGAGGTACTTCAGTGTTGCCATATGAGACAAAACATGTCACTGAGATTTGCATTTACACTTGCTATTACATTATCGAAACTATCCAGAGGCTGCGAGTGATTGTTTAATTTTTTGACACTTTTACCTGTCAAAACTAACCTTGAATGTCAAAATAACATTAGTACGTTTTCACTTTAGTGACCGATTATGCCGCATAACAGAAAAATGTTACGGCAAGGCCATGTTATGAAGAACTTTCCATACTAAATATTGACAAAAGCCATATGGTTGCTATGCAGCATAGATAAACAAGTATAAATAGATAGCAATCATATCGCTTTTCGATTATTTTAATTTTAATTTTCTGCTCTTGCTATAGAGGCGCGACGAGTGTAGCATGAAAATTTACCCCCCTAGGTTCAATTCTAGATAAATCCAAATTCTTAGGTTTAATTCTAAGATAAATTTATATATAATATTGTTACAATAAATCTGTAATGTTATTATGTGAAATGATAACAAAACATAACAAACAAAACAAAAAAGTCATAAAAAATATATTTTCATATATATTATAAACATATTCAAAGATGAAATAAATTTAATATTTAAGCAATAATTAAATATAAATAATAAAATATATCAATAAAACATGTTTACACAATCAAAGTAAAATACAATTATTAATAAACTAGCAAACCCGACGAACTCCGTTTCGCCACCAGATGGTTTCGTGAGAAAGATGAAGACATTTTTTGTTTGTTTTATATTTGAAAAGGAAAAATTTGATGTTATTACACAACAGTAATGAATTTATTTCGATTACAAAAATGAAGTGTTTTTTAGTTGAACTTCTCTAAGTAAATGAAAGTGATCCGCAAATTATCCGTTTCATTGAAGTGCTCTTTGGTAAACCACATTTTTTGTTTTTTGATCTGACGTTAATACCAACAAAGCGGATGGTTTTCCAACTCGTGAACAGGCAACGTATAACTGCCCATGTGAAAAACAATGATTTTCTAAATAATCTATTTGAAATTTATCCCGAAAACACTAAGCTATTGGCTTTGAGACTTGTTATTGCGAACGCAAGGCGAACTGGAAATTGCAATCGTTTGGAATCAAACGGAAGACCAGTCGGAATCATTGGTATGTCACCAAATCGCCAGCAATTTTTGATTGAATGGTGAAATTCAGTGCGTGTACATCACTATTCTTTGCGGCAAGAATTGCTCGTTGACTTAACCAAGCATAATTCTGATAATTCTCTCTAATGTCATCACTCGAATTTTTAATTACGGTGCGTGAAGTTCCAGCAATTTGCATTAAGGCACGATGCCATACACCACTAGTTTAAAGTTGCTACTATATTATTACTGCTATGTATGTCAAAACAACAGCAGTAATTTAATTCCAACAGCTGTTGACAGTTTACGATTCAACTGGTGTCCTGTATTTGTCGAATACAATATTGACAATAATCGGTCGGAGGGTCGCGCAGGAATTCGGTTTGCATCAGCTGAGTGCCACTAACACTAAACACGACACACAACCGCACACAAATAAACAGATCTCGTTGTATGTATGTATGTATGTATTGTGTGCGAATAGAGAGATTTGTGTATGAGAGAGAGCAAATCAGAAGACCAGTGTGTGTTGCGCCTGTATGAGTTTATTCGATTTGATATTAATTTTATTATCAATAAATATAATATAAATCACAGATAATATTTCCAACGCTTAAAATTTTTAGAAAACGTTTTTTACATCAAGTTTTGAAATAAATGTGTGGAAATTAATTTATAATTAGTTATAAAAAATATTAAATCAAAATAACATTTTTAACTTCCCGTAGGGTAGTTATAGTAATGGACCGAAAGACGAAAATATAAATTTTTGCATTTCTCGACGTTTTGAAGGTTTCTGAACATTTTGGCATAACGCAAAGTATTTAATAAAAAAATGTATAATATTGAAACCTGTTCGATTATTCCTAATTTTCACTAAAGATTTTTTAATAATGATTCATTTTTAACTTCCCGTAGGGCAAGTTATAGTAATCGCAAAAAAATCGAAAATGAAAATTTTTATATATTTTTAAGTTTCAAAACCTTCTGAACATTTTGGCATACCTTAGAAAAAATGGATGTATGTGTTTTTAAAATTTTCGTCGACGATTTCGGGAACACGGATGAAGCGATTTGAATAATTCAAAAAACATTAGAATCGCATTGATAAGGACACGTGCTGATTTGTTTTTGGCGAAGGCAGGTCTAGCCGTTCCGAAGATATGGGGCAAAAAGTGCCAAAAATGGTAACTCAGTTTTAAGAGAACAGAGCGTCCGATTTGAATAATTCAAAAAACAGTTTACTTGTATTAACAAGATGAAGAAGTGATCAAATTTTCTTGAAGGCAGATCTAGCGGTTTTGGAGATCTAGTAAAAAAATGTAAAAAAATGCCATTTGGCGGTCAAAAATGATCATTAAACATATGCACATCGAATTATCAGATATTTTATAGAGATTTTAACAACAAGTATAAATTTTGTTTACATTTCTATGGGTTCCGTACCAATGTTTATGCGTTAGACGCCGACGCGGCGCTTACGCGATTCGATATTTCGTCTTTATGCAGTTAAAGCAGTACGATTGCTTTGAAAAAAAGTTCAGATTTTCCAAAGTATTTCAAAATACACTTTTCTTCAAAAAGTCTTTTTTAAAAAAAATAGTAAATTTTTGTCAAAAATTTATAGTTTCTCAAACATCTAATTTTTTCAGAGTAAATTTTTTTCAAAAATGTTAATCTTTTTTAAAAAAAATAATTTTTGGTATGGTTCCAGCAATTTGCCTTAAGGCACGATGCCATGTGCCCCACTAGTTTATTTAATAAACATGTTTCAATATCAAAAAACTTTATAATATAATATTTATGTATTTCAAGTTTTCACACTCAAGTAAAGTTGCCCATGCAAATCATACACATCTGAAGTTATTGATATCAATTTCATACACATGCGAAGTTGGCTATATGTAAATCACACACATCTGAAGTTAGCCTATACCTATATGAAGTTGCCTATGTATTTCTTACACATGTGAAGTTAGCCTATACCTATGTGAAGTTGCCTATGTATTTCTTACACATCTGAAGTGAGTCTATAATTCCATATATGTGAAGTTAGCCTATGTCAAGTTGCCGGTTTTTCAGTATGTATGTGCATTGCACGTGCACGTCGTGTAGGGCACGGACCTTTTGTGTGATGCGCAATATGTAGGGTGAATCATATACAAAATACAGAATGCACAATAGATGGATTTATTTGTGTGCACATGCAAGAAACAGCGTCGGCTCCTATTCTATTGTTGCATTTATTTTTAATACGAGTGATTCAACAAGTTTCTCGATCGCACTGACAGAGAATCATAAATAATGCGTAGAAAATGATAATTTTAGGACGATATATTTATCGAGAAAAGACATTTGTATGTGGTTATTTTTATGGTATTTATATCTTGGTATGAAATTCGACTAAACTAGTTGTGTATAGCATCGTGCCTTAAGGCAAATTGCTCGAACTTCCCGTATCGTAATGAAATATTCGAGAAAGTTAAAAGTTTTCAAATAGATTATTATTAATATTATAACATTGTCTAATATTTATAAGAGTTATAAAAACTGAATTACAAAGTTAAAATTATTTATTTAAAGTATGTTTAGGACTTTAGCCAGAATTAGTTTATTAATTAAAATCTGAATTATTTTCGATATACAAAAAAAAATTTGGAAATTTTGTTTTTGAAATATTATTTTTTCAAAACCAATTATTTTGTCAAAATAAGCAGAAAGTTTTCTGAATCATTCAAATCAGATGCTTAGTTCTCTCAAAAAGTGCTATTTTTTGCACATTTAGCACGGTATCTCCGAAACAGCTGGACTGCCTTTGCCAAAAACTAATTATCTCATCGCCCTATCAATAGGAATCGAATATTTTTTGAACCATTCAAATCGGTTGATTCGTGCGCCCGAAAACATGGACGAAAAATTGTATCCATGCATACAGACACACACATACATACATACATCCATTTTTTCTAAGGTATGCCAGAATATCCAGAAACCTTTCAAACGTGAAGAAATGTAGAAAATTTCAATTTCGATTTTCGAACGATTACTATAACTTACCCTGCGGGAAGTTAATAATGATATTAAATTTATTTTTTATTAGCACAATTATTGCCATTGTCATCAATTATTTATTTTCAACACCAAGCATAAATGTTTTTTTTCAGTTTTTACATAAATATCTGATATTAGACATTTTTATTCAATTGTTTTTAATTATTTTAAATTAATGAATGTCTAATATATAAAAACTAGTTTTTTACATTAGAATATATTTTTTGCCGTTTTGAATTGTTCAAAAATATTAGATTTTTTGAATTGACTAGCAAGTTCAAATATAAGACAAAAATTAGAAAAAGGACTCTACTGACGAGCAAACTGAGATACAAGACAAAATATAGAAAAAAGGAGTCTACTGACGAGCAAAGTGAAATAAAAGACCAACAATAGAAAAAAGGACTCTACTGACGAGCAAACTGAGATACAAGACAAAATATAGAAAAAAGGAGTCTACTGACGAGCAAAGTGAAATAAAAGACCAACAATAGAAAAAAGGACTCTACTGACGAGCAAACTAAAATAAAAGACACCAAATAAAAAAGCACAAAATCAAATGAAATGTGATTTTCATGTGATTTCAAGTGTGATTTGTGATAGCCTATAACCTAAGTTGTATATAAAAGCACACGGTGAATAAAACAAATTCAAAATCGGTTCAGTAGTTTAGGCGTCCATCACAAACCAATATCGTAAATATATATATATATATATATATATATATATATATATATATATATATACACACACACAATATTTAATTCGTCATTCCAAAAAAAACTCGGCTAGAAATCGACACCATTACTGCATTTTAACGCAAACACTTTCTATTTCAACTTTCTATTCTTTCACACACAATATTTATCACCATTAATCAAAAATGAAATTATGTTAACACAACATAAATAGAAATTTGCATATCTTTTTATTACTTTGAGAACCTCTGTTTTATTAACAATTTGAGAAACTGTATCAGAATTCCTTCCTGCGAGCGAGAGAGCAACAATAACAAATGCGCGTGTCTCTGTCGCACACGGATTACAATCTATTGCTTCGTCCTTGTCGCACGCAAGCGGTGTCTGTATGACTCTATCCTTGTCTTTTGATATGACTCTTATTGACCTGTAGCTAGAACGTTTTCGCTAATAAAAGGCACTGGGGAATTTCACTTGCTATTTGGGATTTATTTTAATTAAAAATAGTAAATAGGGGAAATAGTAGTAATAATTACATGGCTCTGTACGGATCAGAAGCATGGACTCTGATTAAATGAATTTTAAATTCTTAGCGTCAGACACATATGACTGACATGGCAATAATAGAAGACATAAAATGAAAATAGGTCTCTACTGACGAGCAAACTAAAAAATAACACTGGATAATGAAAAGGACTCTACTGACGAGCAAACTAATATAAGACTAAATAATTAAAAGGACTCTACTAACGAGCAAACTGGATCTCGCCATAAGTATAAAAAGAAGATTCTACTGACGAACAAATCAAATTATGAAATTATTAATAATAATTTAAAAAATAAAAAGAGGACTATACTGACGAGCAAACTGAAATACAAGACAAAAATTATAAGAAAGAACTCTACTGACGAGCAAACTGAAATACAAGAGCAAAAAGTAGAAAAAAGGACTCTACTGACGAGCAAACTTTTTCAAGACCAAAATATTGAAAAAAGGACTCTACTGACGAGCAAAATTAAATACAAGACCAAAAAGTAGAAAAAAGGACTCTACTGACGATCAATCTGAAATAAAAGACCAAAAAGTAGAAAAAGGACCCTACTGACGAGTAAACTGAAATAAAAAGCCAAAAAGTAAAAAAAAGACTCTGCTGACGAGCAAACTCAAATACAAGACCAAATATTAGAAAAAAAAACTCTACTGACGATCAAACTCAATTATAAGACAAAAAATAAGGACTCTACTGACGAGCAAACTGAAATTTAAAACAAAAACAAAAATAAAACTCATATTTAAGAAAAAAATAAAAAAATAGGACTATACTGACGATGAAAACAAAATTATAAAAAAGACTCTAAAGACGAGCAAACTGAATTTTAAGACAGAAAACAAAAATAGGACTCTACTGACAAGCAAACTGAATTACAAGAAAAAATAGAAAAAGGACTCTACTAATGATCCAATTCATATTTAATAAAAATTAGAAAATAGGACTCCACTGACGAGCGAACTCAAATTTAAGAGAGAAAATAGAAAAGGGAATCTACTGACAAAAATAAACAAAAATAGAACTCTATTGACGAGCAAACTGAAATTTAAGACAAAAAATAAAAATAGGACTCTACTGACGAGCATCTTAGAAAATGAAAAAGGGAATCTACTAACGAGAAAATTGGACCTTGGCATAAGTATCAATAGAGGATTCTACTGACTCTACTAACGAACAATCTGAAAAACAAGACTAAACAACAATTTTTTTTTTTTTAATTTGAAAATTTGCTTTATTTGTCTTAAATACATACATTGATTTTTACATAAAGATACAAATGAGACTAACAACAAAAAAACTCTACTGACGAGCAAACAACATGGGTATTTGTCTTTAAAATATTTGCAGATCATTTTTCACATCTCGAATTTTAGCTGCTAAATTTGTATTTTCAAAAATGCAAAGGAATACTTGTTTATTCAGAATAATTAAGCTATTAAGCTATACGATTAATATCCTGTCATAAATCTCCCCTTTCAGTTCCCTGTACTTATTTACCTACTAAAAAAAATAATGTACAATAAAACTGTACATCAGGCAACACTTGTTTGTTTTTCTTATATTGGTATTACTTGTTACTATATTCAGAGTGATGAATGTCAAAAATTTTCTTTTCATTTAAAACTTCATAATTCATTTGTATTTGAAAAACTTTTCATTTAATATTAATTTAGCGAATTAATAACTAAATGATAATGCGAACTTAGTGTCGAAACGTACAGAATAAATATTATAATTATTTATTCTATCATTTTTACTAAAGAAATTTATTCTTATATTTCTCAAATACTACTGCTAAATTATTTCGATTTACATTCATAACTTTTTCTTTCTCGATTTTATTCTGACCCTACGACATTCATATAACAAAAGGACCCTTATCAGCTTTCCTTTTACATTTTTTTGCATTCAAAACACAAAAAATTTTTTCAATTCAAAGACTATATATTTCAGTATATAAAAAGATGTACATTGCACTTTATAACATGGGTTTTTTACCCGAAGGTATTGTATCCTTCATTGGATTTGATTTTACAAACAATAATTAATTCAAAATATATAAATAAATTAATATTTGTGTGACAAAAAAAGAGGAATGAAAATTTATCCCCCCAAAAAAAATCACATAGCACTATTTATAATAACACATAATAACACAAAAAGAAGAAAAACATAATAAAAATTTATTCATTCTAAGGGAGAAAATTTGTATCGAGCCAATTTACGTTTACTGCTATGGGTCAATCAGTATATATTTTGGCATGGCGTGATTGCCATACCAAATATCGTCTCTTGTGTATTGGCCGAGGCCCGCGATGTTAATATTAGGATGATCCCCACATTTTAGGTAAAAATTTTTAGTAAGCTTTTTCATGTAGTCAAGTATTGTCGGTACGTCAGTCTGTTCGTGTATGTATTTTGAAGAGTAGTAATGTCTAGTCAGTGGGTCCCTTATTTTGTTAAGTACTATTCGTAGTGTCTTATTTTGTAATGTCTGTAGTTTCTGTAAGTTGGTCTTAGTCGTCGCGTTCCATGCTGGAGCGGCGTATGTCAGTATCGGTCTTATTAGTGTCAAGTAAAGTGTCCGTTTGTTCTTCACGCTTAACGGGCTGTTCTGGTTCAAGAGAGGTCTCAGCAGATTTAACATCCCGTAAGCCTGTCCAATTTTTGTAATAATATGTTTTGTGAAGCTGAGTCTATGGTCCAGGGTCACACCAAGATATTTGACATCCTTCGACCACTCAACTTCACAGTCCAATACTTTAATTTTGTCCAAGTCAGTCAGTCTAGTCGTGGCATTTCGGCTCTTTGTAAATAAAATTGCCTCCGTCTTTTGCGGATTGATTCTGATCTGCCATTTGTCAGTATATTCGGTCAGCTTGTCTATGTGTGTCTGTATCTTTGTAGTCAGTAGCGTCGGTGATCAAAACACAAAAAAGGGCCTTTCAATTATATATTTTTATTTAAAGAATTATAATAAAGCGTTCGATAGCGATACAAAGGGCTATGCGACCCCCTATCGGCCGCGCGAGGAAACAGATGAAAGCTTTTGGTTCGGATATTGGGGTGACTTCTTTTGTTCGATGAGAAAGTATTGGGGATGATTGAATTGTAAAGAAAGTACAAAAATAATAATAATAATAATAATAATAATAATTGTATTATTATTATTCATCTATTTTTTATATTTTTGTCAAGCAAACTGAAGTACGCGACAAAAAAAGAGGACACTACTGACAAGCAAACAATAAAATTAGGTCAAATTATTTTTACAATTTAATATATAATATTCAACATATATTTGGAAAATTAAAATAATGAAAACGACTCTACTGACGAGCAAACTAAAATACAAGACAAAGTAATGTAAAGGACTCTACTGACGAGCAAACTGAAAAATAAGACAAAATATGAAAAGGACTCTACTGACGAGCAAACTAAAAAAACGAGGAAAAAAATAGAAAAATAGGACTCTACTGATGAGCAAACCTTAATTTACATTACAAAAAAACAACATTTCACAATTAAATAACAACTTAAAGTATGAAAAGTGGATTGTACTGATAAGCAAATTGGAATTTAAATAGACAAAATAAAAAAGGGACTCTACTGACGAGCAAACTAAAAATGAAAAGAAAATATCGAAGAGGACTTTACTGACAAGCAAACTGAAAAATAAGATCAAATATTGAAAAAGACTCTACTGACGAGCAAACTGAAAAATAAGATAAAATAATGGAAAGGACTCTACTGATGAGCAAACTAAAATACAAAACAAAATAATAAAAATGACTTTTCTGATGAGTAAACTACCAAATTAGATAAAATAATGTTAAGGACTCTACTGACGAGCAAATTGAATAACGATCTGTAAAATGAAAATAGGACTCTACTGACAAGTAAGATGAAATACAAGAGGACTCTACAAATGAGCAAACTGAAAAACAACAAAAATTGACAAAAGAACTCTACTGACGAGCAAACAAATCGAGACAATTTAAATAGCAATAAATAATATAAAAAATGGACTCTACTGACGAGCAATCTGAAATAAAAGACATAAAATAAAAAAGGATTTTACTAACGAGCTATATGAAAAACTAGACAAAATAATAGGTCGTCTATAGGCGACTTTCCTAGCCTAATTATAAGAGTTAATCAAATTTGAGAGAAAAGGGTTTCAAAATGAACTTTTCCTTGTGAGAGTGTTACCCGATAGTGTGAAATTTATTAGGGTCCTTAAGGTTGCCCGATGGCATAAAACATAAAAGACACATTGAGCATTTTAACTTTCTGAATGGCAAATTAAGTTTTTCGGACAATATTTGATACTTTGACAGAAATAAAACATGAATAATTATAACTAAAATAAATATGATAGAAATAATAAATATGTTAAGTTTAAATAGTGTAATAAACAGACATTGATATCTTATTTCTTTATTAACTCTCATTTACTCTCATCATACAAATAGAATAGGGCCATCTATTTATAGCTAACAAATATAATAAATATAATAGAAATCCTAATGTTGTATAAACTAAATTCTAAAGAAAATTTTAAAAATAATATTCATCATAATAGATATATATATATATATATATATATATATATATATATATAAACTTTACGAAGAAATTTGTTCAGATGAAAAATCCGATTTGCTAATTTTATGATTTCTCGATTCTTTACGTCATAAGGAATTTACTGACAAAAATTGCGAAAAAACGCGCTAGTATGTTTTAAGTCATTCTGAATCGTTGTAAAATCATATGAATACAAAGTTTATAACGTTGCTAAAGTGTTTTTTTAATATAATATTAAAAGTTTTATCTTGGAATCTCTTATAATTTTCACTTCATGGAAACAGCAGCTACGCCCATATTTGTACTGACCCGCCCTTGCTCTACATTTTCCGAACGAGCACTCTGTGTAAAATCTTTATCTAACACATTTATATATATACATACATATATATATATATATATATATATATATATATATATATATATATATATATAATGCAATAGTTGCACATTAGTTAGATAAGTGTTACCAGTGTCGGTGTCGGTGTTGGTGTTGCCAGATGTATGTCAGCGGGTCACCGGCTAGAGCGCTGACCTAAATTTCGCATCGAAAATGGAATTTAACATTTCGTAACTGCAAATCCGAGCACAAGTGCGTTTCAGATGAATTCGAATAGAAAGGCTGAATTTTTCATTAGTCATACATATACATATAGATATAATATAATCAAGCAATTCGTCGAATTAACAAAATGAATCAATATTGACAACACTGGTCGTTTCGACACTTGATATGTGTCATCATTCAGCAAGTCTGAAATATTTTTGTTTTGAATTATTTTGCAAACATTTACGTTCTTCACCGTGATAAAAAGACTTGTTTAAAAATATTTTTTTTATAAAATTTAATAATAATATAGCAGAACATCATCAACATTATCAAAAAATCTGTTTTGAGGTTAATTGAAATTTTATATAAGCCAGTAGTAAAAAAAAGTATCGTGCCTTAAGGCGTATTGCTGGAACTTCCCGTACCGAACATTTGCAGGAAATAAGAAAAATATATTTTTTTCCATAATTTTGAATTTTTTTGAACATTTTTGAAAATTTTGAAAACATTTGCAAAATTTTAATATTGAAAAAATACTGTCTGTTTTGAGAATACTAAGGTTTTTTTGAGAACTAAAATTTCTTGAATTTGTTTTTCGAAAACTTTGAAATTTTTTGATACCCTTTCATATTTATTGATTCAAATTACAAATTATCTCATTTGCATGTTATCGTCAAGGCAAATTGCTGGAACTTCCCGTACCGTAAATAAAAATTTCTAATGGGTTAGAAAAGTAATCTTATATTTTTTTCCAGAATTTTGAATTTTTTTCTAACATTTTTTAAAATTATTAAAACATTTGTCTTTTTTGAAAATACTGTATTTTGGTAAAACTAAAATATTTGAAGTTGAACATTTTTACATTTCTTCACGTTTTGAAGGTTTCTGAACATTTTGGCATACCTCAGAAAAAATGGATGTATGTATAAATACAATTTTTCGTCCTCGTTTTCGGGCGCACGGATCAACCGATTTTAATGATTCAAAAAACATTCGATTCCTATTGATAAGGAGATGTGCTGATTAGTTTTTGGCAAAGGTAGGTCCAGCCATTTCAGAGATACGAAGCAAAGAGTGCAGAAAATAGAAATCGAGTTTTTGAGTGATCGAAGCATCCGATTTGAATAATTCAAAAAACTTTCAGCTTGTGTTGACAAAACAACTGCTTTTGGAGAAAAAAAATTATTCAATTTTTTCTTTTTTTTGTAGATCGAAAATAATTCAGATTTCAATTTTAATTCTGGCTAAAGTTTTAATGCTCACTTATATACTTTAAATGAATATTTTTGACTATGTGATTCAGTCAAGTTATAGTGATCGCAAAAAATCGAAAATGAAAATTTTTATATATCTTTACGTTTTAAAGATTTCTAAATATTCTGGCATACCTTAGAAAAAATCGATGTATGTGTGTGTGTGTATGTGTATGTGTGTATGTGCGTGTGTGTGTGCGGATACAAATTTTTGTCGACGATTTAGGGAACACCGATCAACCGATTTGAATAATTCAAAAAACATTCGATTCGTATTGATAAGGAGACGTGCTGATTAGTTTTTGGCGAAGTCAGGTCTAGCCGTTCCGAAGATACGGGGCAAAAAGTGCCAAAAACGGTAACTCAGTTTTTAAGAGAACGGAGCGTCCGATTTTAGTAATTCAAAAAACATTTTTGTCAATTTTTTTTGCCTAATTCATAGTTTCTCAAAAATCTAATTTTTTCGAAGTAATTTTTTTTCAAAAATGTTAATCGTTTTTAAAAAAATAATAATATTTGGTACGGGAAGTTGCAGCAATTTGCCTTAAGGCTTAGGTGCCATGCGCCCCACTAGTTAACTTCCCGTAGGGTAAGTTATTGTAATGGGCCGAAAATCGGAATTGAAAATTTTTACATTTCTCGACGTTTTGAAGGTTTCTGAACGTTTTGGCATACCTCAGAAAAAATGGATGTGTGTGTGTGTGTGTGTGTGTGTGTGTGTGTGTATGTATGGATACAAATTTTCGTCCACGTTTTCGGGCGTACGGATCAACCGATTGGAATGGTTCAGAAAACATTCGATTCCTATTGATAGGGAAAAGAGCTGATTAGTTTTTGGCAAAGGCAGGTCCAGCCGTTTCGGAGATACGGAGCAAAGAGTGCAGAAAATAGAAATCGAATTTTTGAGAGAACGGAGTATCCGATTTGAATGATCTAAAAAACATTCAATTAGTAATGATTGGGAGAAGTGTTTATTAGTTTTTGGCAAAGGCAGGCCCAGCCATTTTGAAGATACGGAGCTAAATATGTAAAAAATGGCAATTTTTGAGAGAAGTAAGAATTTAAATGATTCAAAGAACTTTCTGCTTGTCTTAACAAAATAATTGATTTTGGAAAAAAAAATTTTGTCCCATTTTTTTTTTTTTTTTTTTTTTTTTTAAGTTTTTTGTATATCGAAATATTTCAGATTTTATTTTTAATTCTGACTATAGTTCTAATATACTTTACAAATATTTTCAACTCTGCAATTCAGTTTATATCATTCTTATAAATATTAGACAATGTTACAATATTTATAATAATCTATTTGAAAACATTCAGTATTCCACGAACATACGGTACGGAAAGTTCCAGCAATTTGCCTTAAGGCACGATGCCATAATTGCCTCAAGACAAAATTTCACTTACAGCTAGTTAAATTTTATATTATTACCACTAGTTAAATTTTTTATTTATAATTTTTTTTTCCATAGGCGTCATCCCTGGTGTTCCAGTGCACTTGGCCCGGATGCGGCAACACGGATGTTTCCCGGAAATCTATCGAGCAACATGTCAGGCAGGTGCATCTGGGGTGAGTATTAGTATAGTATAGTAGTGCATTTGACCTATTTCTGCATTATTCCTCCAGTGCACTTCTCTATTCTATATATAGTTTGTAGTTGAAAATGGGTCGCTGGAAATAGGTCACGAGTTGGGTGGGGGTGGACCTGGTTTAGTTTTAAATGGGTCAAATAGATATAATGGGGATTGAATATTTATATATAAAGATATATATATATATATATATATATATATATATTGTATGATTCTGAATTTGATGTTGACATATGTATTAACAAAGTCTAATAATCGGGCATAACATCAATAAAAAACATGAATTTCTTTCAAAAATTTATTTTAAATCCATACGTTTCGGCTATAATCCTAGCCTTCATTCAGTGGAAACTAAAAATAAAATTAAAAACTAAAACAATTGAATTGGAGTGAAAAGAAAAAATAAAATAGTAAATAGTACTTACAATTAGTTGATCTTAGTGTTAAATTGGAAAATTTTAATAATCCATGGTATCAGGATATGGTAATGCACTACACTAAGTATTATAAACATTAAACTTGTAATTACACAATATTTTCACAAAATACTAATTTAAAAAATCACAATTGGATAATGTGTTGTTCGTAGACTGGTTGAAGATATAATGGAGAAAGGACTATTTAAAATATATTTTTTACCAAGATTCTACACATGTGTGGAACGAATTGCGAATCCTTTGCACGTGTTTTTATTGTTTTGTGAGAAATTTGGAAATACTATCTAAATAAAAGAGATTTGTGTCGCACAGCGTGTTAAGTTCATTCCGATTATTTATTGTTTTATTGCTGTAAATAGTTTAAAAAGATCATTCTATAATTCTTCGTTTGAATAAATTTTGTTCGAATTGTAGTACTGTCGGGTTAGAAAAGTCCACATTGTGTTTTAAAGTATAAATATGCTCCGCAATCATAGTTTTAAATTGCCTCGAATTTTTTGAATAGTTTTTATGTTGTTGTAAACGTTTCATTAAGTTCTGGCTTATTTCTCCTATGCAAATTTTTTAATGTGCTATCCTATACTTATTATATATACAACAGTCATCAATTTTGCAATAGTAGTTTGTTTACTTATCGAATAAAATTGACGAAATTTAACAGTTATTGTGACGTCACGCATAAACGTGGGCACGGCCATGACTCTTTTCAACATAATTCTTATATTAGGACGCGTTCACATTGCACTGTGTCGTTTTTTTCCTTAACTTTTAGTAGGAAAAAGTTTAAACATGTTTTCTCCCTTTATTAAACCGATGCAATATATAAATTGCATTTCATTTTTACAGAGATCACTGTAAATAACCTTGATTTGGTAGTTTGTCAGAAATTCATTAGCGGAGTTGGCATAACTATTTATTTAACGTATTTCTTGTAAAATTGCTCATCTAACACTTTCCGTAGCTTTTGTCCACCTTACCTACAGCCCATGTCTCTGTTCTGATGATTTGTTAAAATTCTCAAATTCAAATGTTTTCTGTTTGTTAAATAATTTGCAGTCGTTTGCAAGTGTGACGCCACCCTTATACAAATTCCGTTCTTCGAATCTTCCTTTGTTTACAAAGTGTGAACAAAAGTCATATAAAGATGTGGTGTATCGGTTTTAAATAAAATCACACTGCGATTAAAAAGTGATTCACGATGACGTTTAACACACTTTTGACAGCGACCACAATTCAAAATGAGGTTAAGTGAATAATACTATTTCAGGTTCTTAAGTAACTTAAGTAAAATTATTTCTTACTATTTTATATCAACCAATCACCAATTATCTATTTCTTCTTCCAGGCCAAAAACCTCATCTTCCTCCGGTTCGCCAGACTCAGGAATCTCAGGCTCCGGTTCGAACGCCTCCAGACGCCGCTCGCGGCGCCACTCGCGTCGCCGTCGCCACACTTCATCCCTCTGCGACGTTCCCGACAGGATAATCGACGACGAAAATAGGTTGTCGGATGACCAGTTATCCGACGAGGATGGTAATATCGATGACGATGATTCCAGTTCGAGCTGCTGCTCCTCCGATCACGAAGAAGAGTTCTATTACACCGAAGTTGAGAGATGTGACGCTGGCAGGCCGGCGCCACCGTCGCCCCCTACTTTGTCGCACAGAGATATGGCCAGGCCGCCGCACGAGGATCCTGAGTATCAGAAGAAGATCGTAGGCAATATGAGGTATTGAAAATAGATAGTGGATTCCTTTTTTTAATTTTATTTCTCCTAAACCTCTTGTATCGGATTTTGCAATTGCCAACGCGCGCAATCTTTATTCTATCAATCTGTCGCCGTTTCTATTGTTTGATGTTAGTAATCGTGTCAAGTTTTCAATGCAAGTGGGACGCCCGCGTAATATGTACTTAATACATATAATAATATGCAATGGCGAAAACGAATTGAACTTTCCAATTTCAAGGGCGACTCGAAGCAAGCAAAAGTTTTAATAGATAGATGATATGAATGTTGACAGTGACAACGCTATAACTTATAAAAGTCTAAGGGGTCAATGTTAAATAAAATGGAAATCTAGGTCTAATTTTGGGTGAGTTGTTATTTTTTCAGATTTGTCGGGGATCGAACCGACAAACCTCGAATTACTTAGATTTTGGTTTTATGTGTGAAACGCCTGATCGCACGACAAATGCTTAGCTTTTTGACAGCTTTTACTACCGACTCATGCGAATATGGACCCGTAACATAATATTTTTATTTTATCGGATAATTGACCCCTAAATTACTTCAAATATATTTAGTGAGTTATGTAAAAAATGATTTTATTTTTTCTCGTTCATTTTTTTTTAGTTTTTACTTAAGTTTTACCAAAAAAAACTCTTGTCTTTTCAAGAAAATAATCGTAATAAGCAGTGTTTCAAATCATTCTCAGCAAGGACACAAACCCTACTGTAATAATTATCCTCGGGGGGCGTGCGTTAATCACGTGATCGATTTTCAAGGATTTTTGGACTCCATACATAAAAAAGGTCGTAAAATTTTAGAAAATTCAGAATTTTTTTAAAGTGCGGTTAAATTTGGTGCAGTTCTTGGCTAAAACACCTCTGGGCAGATATTTGAGGTTAGCAAATCATAGGAGCTGTCCTAACGAACGAGCCCTACAAATATTTCAGTTAATTTAAAGCTTTTCAAATGCCTCATTCATATTTATTGAATGTTTTGAAATAATTACTATATTTATGATGTATGTAATAATTTGCACGATTATAGAACTAGGCGCGCTCTCGGACTCGTGGCCTTTCATTTCAATTCAATTTATTAGGACACGACCGTCATATACTTTTTAATGTCCTTCGTTATAGTAGGAGAGCTTGGAATATGAATATATATATATATATATATATATGTATATATACATATATATTTATTTATTTATTCAAAATTATATTTATATTTTTCAGGCAAGGATTGCTGATGTGCAAACCAATAAATATACCAAGCAATTTGCAGCACCCAACACCAGCCTTGCACATAATGGTGAGTGAATTTAAAAATTGGTGTTGGTTATATATATATATATACTAGATGACCCGCCAGACGTTGTCCTGTACCCACGCCTACAATTTTTTAATATTCCGTACTAATATTTACCATTTACCTAAAAATAATAATTATTGTTTTTTAAATTACTCTTCACATCAAAATGCACCATATACATACCTTAATAAAAAAATTATAACTTAGATTTTTCTACCCACTTTTATAATCTCGTATCATATTTTAACTGGTTTTTAGTAATTATATAATATCTAAATTACATTTATTCTTAGTAATAATTTAATGTACATTTTTAGTAGGGACGCTCTTAAGATTCTCAGCGTCTGCATGACATTTTTTTTCTAGCGCTTTCTCCCCCTATTATTACACCTGTTTTACCAGTTTATTATTAAAATTATTATCATTAATTAATATTTGGCTTTTGAAACATTTTACCTATTTATTTTGGGCATTTTATGCGATTTATTCTATTGAATAAATCATAGAGAGCACCAAAATTGCATCTTAAACTCCTCCTAAATGGGCGTCCATTAATCACGTGATCGATTTTTCAGCGATTTTTGGATCGAATATTTCGAATTTACCATTAATGTATTTTTCTTTGAAAATTTAGATAAAAACTAAATACGCGTAATTTTTCACTAGGCCCCTTCTTCCTCACGTGATTTTTCGTGATTTTTTGGCAGATAACAATTTTCATTTGTTTTCAATGCCAAACAATGTCTCAAATGTTTTCAATGTCAATCAATGATAAACGGTTTTTTGTAATTTTTTCCATTTATTTCTACAATATTACTATATTTCTATAATTCAAAAAATCCTAAAAAAATTCACTTAACAAACTTCAGAAAGATTTATCAAAATCCGAATAATCGTTTAGAAGGAGTGAGTGCTTGTATGTGATTATAATCTACTGTGATGTATGTGAAATGTTGTAGAAATAAATGGAAAAAATTGTAAAAAACGACATGTCATTGTTTGCATTGAAAACAAATGAAAACAGTCATCTGCCAAAAATTTCAATTTACTTATGAACCTAGACAAGATTAGAATATGTATAATAAATTTATGATTATAAATAAGAAAAATGTCTACATTATTATTGTCGAAAAGGAGCTGAGATGTGCCAGAAATTAAAATATGATACAGTATATATATGGCAGATTGAATGATACACATATGAACAGGATATGACAAATATAATTCACTTGAAATATGAAATTAAGTATTAATCAGGGCCGGTCCAACCTTGAATGCGACGCATGCGAAAAATACGAGTGCACGCTTTAGGGGGCGCCAACACAAGATTCGGATATTAAATTTTCAATATAGTTTTTTTTCAATATATAATTTCTTTGCATCTTTTATTAATATTTTCACAATATTTTTGAAATCCATGAAAATTTCCCTTCATACGAACAAATGGAAAAGTAAAGATGAATACATACAATGCGGCCCTCACGATATGGATTAGAAGAAGTTTAAGATGTAATTTTGGATATCTTGGATAATAAAAAATTTAATTAATATAATCCAACATGAAGTACCAGTGTTATGTTATGGTTATGTTATACCGTTTAAGAGACTTCAATTTCCAATATAGTGTGAAAATTGAGACTCATCATTTTATTTAGAGCAGTTCTACATTTAACATCGCTCATATTATAAATGTATATGCAATTTTGGAGTGAAGAGTAATTTAATTATTATTTTTAGGTAAACGGTATATATTAGTATATTATATAAAAAAAAATGTAGACATGGGTACAGGACAACGTTTGCCGGGTCATCTAGTATAAATAAATATATATATATATATATATATATAATTATATAAATGAGTCAGCATTCAATCGACCACAATTCTCATAAATACGAAAACGATTTCTCATTTTGCATACTTTTTGCACCTGACGTAGAGTGTTATTATGCTATAAGACTAGATTATTATCTATAGAGTAAAAGTGAACGTAGAACGAATTCGAATGCGAATGTTGAATGTTTGTAAATGTGAATGTGAATTCGAATGAATGTGTGCGAGTTCGACACAAACACAACATGACACAACAACGGAACCGATGGCTTTTCGTTTGAGTTGGGCTTTCACTTGGTAAATTGACAGTTGGGGGAAATAGTTATTCAAAAATGTTAAAAAATAAAGGGACGACCGACTGCATAACAGACCAATGTTATGGCAAGGCCATGTTGAAGTCCGCAACTTGCATACATTATGCTACTGAATCATAATGAATACTGTCAAGATGTCCATGTATTTGCTGCGCATTCTGGCGTTTTAAACATAAACTGCAACGTCACTCGTATGTTAAGAAGCTGGGTCAGAAACACCCTGTTATCTGTTGACATTTGTGCGGTTTCTAATTTAGATGTTTTATCTGAAATACGCCTGACTGCACAGCAACCGCATGGCTTTTGTCAATATTCAGTATGGAAAGTTCTTCATAACGTGACCTTGCCATTACATTTTTTTATTATGCGGCAGAATTGGTACCTAAATTTGTGAGTGTACTTTATCTAGATATATATAAAAATAAGTCGGGTTTTCCTTCCTGACGAAATAACTCCAGAACGCACGAACCGATTTCGACAATTTTCCATTCGTTGGGTTTATAGCTAAGAAAATTAGTGGTGCATGGCATCGTGCCTTATTGCAAGCTGCTGGACGAACTTCACGCACCGTAATTAAAAATTCGAGTAATGAAATTAGTTAGAATTATCAGAATTATGCTTGGTTAAGTCAACGAGCCATTCTTGCCGCCAAGAAATATGATGTACACGCACTGAATTTCACTATTCAATCAAAAATTGCTGGCGATTTGGTGACATATCAATGATTCTGACTGATCTTCCGTTTGACTTCAAACAATTGTAATTTCCAGTTCGCCTTGCGTTCGCAATAACAAGTCTCAAGGCCAATCGCTTAGTGTTTGCGGGATAAATTTCAAATAGATTATTTAGAAAATCATTGTTTTTCACATGGGCAGTTATACGTTGCCTGTTCACGAGTTGGAAAACCATCCGCTTTGCTTGTGTTAACGTCAGACCAAAAAACAAAAAATGTGGTTTACCAAAGAGCACTTCAATGAAACGGATAATTTGCGGATTCACTTTCATTCACTTAGAGAAGTTCAACTAAAAAACACTTAATTTTTCAAATCGAAATAAATTCATCACTGTTGTGTGATAAAATCAAATTTTTCCTTTTCAAATATAAAACAAACAAAAAATTTCTTCATCTTTCTCACGAAACCATCTGGTGCGAAACGGAGTTCGTCGGGTTTGCTAGTATTCTATATTTCATCATATTGGCTGATGATTCGATAGTAAATTTTTCGACTAGCTGTTGTACTATTTAGCTAGAGTCGTTTCTCCTGATTTATTATCCGCTCACTTTTGTACTGGGAGACCATAAATGCAGTTATACCGTATATGGAGTATTAAGAATATTATTTTTCCCTCGGCTACAAGGACGTATTATTCAATATGCAGATATAACTAACACAATAAACATTTGAAATAGATTTATCATGAGAAACTGATGAAAAACTTTAGTAATTTTCTTCCGAATTTTTTTGGAATTGAAGTCATAGATAACATTAGCATTACATCAATTTTATTTGTTTCCACTTTCGATAGGATCGCCACTAACTGTAGCATGTAAATTTACCCTTAGGTTTAATTCTACATAAGACTTATTATACATATATACAGTAGATACTTTTTTCTCATTTTCTTAAATGTTGCTCATCAGTAGAGTTCTTTTTACATGTCATGCATTGTAGTTCGCTTGCCAGCAGAGTCATTTTTTCATTTTCTATCTTTATTACAGTTGGCTCGTCAGTAGAGTCCATTTTTTAATTACATGTCTTTTATTTTAGTTTGCTCGTCAGTAGAGTCCCTTTTTGTTTCGTATGTTTCAGTTTGCTCGTCAGTAGAGTTCTTTTTCCATATCTTGTCTTTGATTTCAGTTTGTACGTCAGTAGAGTCCATTTTATTTCGTATACATATTTGAATTTGCTCGTCAGTTGAGTCTCATTTTTCATTTCATTTTCATTTTGGTTTGGTCGTCAGTAGAGTACTTTTACCATTTCTTGTACCTAATTTCGTTAGTAGAGTCCCTTTTTGTTTCGTATATTTCAGTTTGCACGTCAGTAGAGTTCTTTTATCATTTCTAGTCTTAATTTCTTGTACTTAATTTCAATTTGCTTATCAGTAGAGTCTTTTTTTGTTTCATAAATTTTAATTTGCTCGTCAGTAGAGTTCTTTTATCATTTCTTATACTTAATTTTTGGTACTTATAATTTCAATTTGCTTATCAGTAGAGTCTTTTGTCTATTTCTTGTGCTTATTTCAGTTTGTCCGTCAGTAAATTTTTTTTGTTTCATATTTTTCAGTTTGCTCGTCAGTAGAGTTTTTTCCCATTTTTGTACTTAATTTCAGTTTGCTCGTCAGTAAAGTCCTTTTTTATTTTGTATGTTTCAGTTGGCTCGTCAGTAGAGTCCTTTTATCATTTCTGGTCTTAATTTTTGTGCTTAATTTCAATTTGCTCGTCAGTAGAGTCCTTTTTTGCTTTATATTTTTCAGTTTGCGTGTCAGTAGAGTCCTTTTTCATTTTTTGTACTTAATTTCAGTTTGCTTGGCAGTAGAGTTCCTTTTTCATTTCATATTTTTATTACAGTTTGCTCGTCAGTAGAGTCTTTTTTCCCATTTTTGTCTTTAATATCAATTTGTTCGTCAGTAGAGTTCTTTTTTCTATATTAATTATTATATATGCGTTTGCTCGTCAATAGAGTCCTTTTTTTCATTTCAAGCCTTTTATTTTAGTTTGCACGTTAGTAGAGCCCCTTTCCATTTTTTATTTTTAATTTCAGTTTGCTCGTCAGTAGAGTTTCTTTTTTTTAATTTTATCAATCAAATTGGAACAAAATATGCGCGTATAAAATATAACATTTTTAACTACTTAGAGTAGCGATACCTTAAAACATGTTAAGAATTCAGACACAGAAGGCCATCTGTTGACTGCGGAAAACACTAAAACATGGTAAAGCACATTTGCTCTAAGTTTGGGGATATCACTCAAAGTAGTCTCTAGAAAATAAAATAGTTCTTGGGAGTTAAAAGATGGTTTTTGTATTAATTTTTTTTTTTTTTTTCTAGAATTCGACACCCCCCCAGAAACACGTGCGCCTTTCGCCGAGACCATCAACATCATACGCGCCCTACCCGATCCTCCAGTCCTCCAACACCAACACCAACATCATCGTCAATGCCTTCCCGTCTCACCAGGGGGCCGTCACCGCCCTATCTCATAGCGCCCCTTCCCGGTACTCCCACGGCGCGCCACTGAGCCCCTCTCGCAGAACGCGAGGCGAGAACAAAAAGTGCCGCAAAGTGTACGGCATGGAGCACCGAGACCAGTGGTGCACCCAGTGCAAATGGAAAAAGGCCTGCAGCAGATTTGGTGACTGAAAATCGTAGAACTTTTAAGTTTAGGAATAGATCGATGCTAAGAAATAAATCAGTATTTACACGAACAAGACTTATCGGGTATCGATCTGCCTTATTTTTGGTTAACCTTACGTAAAATGCACCTGACTTAAGTGCAACGGATAAATATAATAGTGTTGCATTAACGGTACAAATTTACACGAGCAAAACACGGTATTCATGTGCACGAAGTGCAAACTAAAAAGTATTAGTAATTGACCGTGTGTGAACAAAATAATAAGTGGTCATATATTATTTGCCTGCCATTTGTATTAGTTATCTATCGAATAGTGGCATTATGTGTATAAAATTATAATCAAAGACATATTATTTAATCGTGCTTAAGGTAAAGGACTATGATTATGATCTCTTGAAACGACGAGAAATACATAGACTGTGGATTTAAGTATAAAATGTATATTGAAAAGGCAGTGAAGATATTGCAAATATGTATCGCGGTATGATGCCAGTACATAATGCTTCGAGTATACGTTATATTAAGGGGCACAACTAGTGTAAACGCCTAAAAAAAGGTGATTTTTGGGGATTTATATTAAAAAAACTACTTCATCAATCATTTCAATTTTTTTATAAATTTTAAGAATATATTTATACATGTTTTAAAAATACATAGTAAAATTTATGAAGAAAAACAATTAAATATTTTTTAAGTTATCGTCGATCTCCAAAGACCCTTCACTGCTGTAGTGATTCCGGCCTTCTACGTGGATGAAATTAAAAAAAAAAAATCTTGTTAAACTAGATAATATTGTCTGTAAAATGACCTAAAAATTCAAAAATTGACAAAATGACGGCGTTTTTTTTTAAAAAAAATCGAATTTTACCCAAAATTTAGGTCGTTTTTTTGGACTGCAAAATTCGATTTTTGATCCGATCCAAAAATCGATAGTTTATTTTACGGAGAACTATATATAGAACATGTAAAAAAAATTTAATAGTGATCAGATCATTTGTTTTGAGTAATCGCTGCAGCAAATTCGGGAAATGCCGTTTCGAAAAAAACCCATTTAAGGTTAAGGGGGGCGATACATGTAATCGCCTTAATTTTTACCATTTTTTGAGGACTTTTTAAACTGGGAAGGAATGATTGAATCTTTTTGAATTTTTTAGGTTATTTATTATATATTAAAATACACAAAAAAATTTTTTTTTATTTTTTTTTTTTTAAATGGCTGCCGTTAAAATAAATCTGCCAAGACCCTCTCGGGAAACGCATCAATTTGCGGGCGTTCTCACTTTTCGTACGGTGATCTGAATTTAAAAAAATTAGTTTGTACGTTTTTGTACAAAAAACTATATTCTAGTTAACCAAAAAAAATTTAAAAAAGTCACAAAATCGTAAATTGGCACACCTTAGAAAAAAAAAGTTCGATTTTTCACCTTTTTTTCAATGTTTTTTTTTTGGTAAAAAGGGTTAATTTTTGAAACATTTTTTGGAATGTTTGAGGTTTAACTAGAAGCTATTACTGTAAAGTAGATGTGTGCAAAATTTCATTGGAATCGGTTGAGAACTTTTTGAGTTATCCCGCCCGCAGTTTCAAAAATGTCGTTTGAGAAAAACGCGTTTAAAGTTTTGACACATAGAACAGATAAGAGTTGAGGCGTGGCACTAAATAAGTTTTTATTGTATAAATAATGATAATTTTGTTTTGAATATTTACAGGCATATTTTTGAGATGTTATTGTAACGATTTATGAAAAAAAAAAAAATCGATTTTTTTTTTCTTGTTACATGTATCGCCCCCCTTAAATCGTTATACTATGCACTATATATATATACTCTTTAAATGGCTGTAACTCAAAAATTATTTAAGATATCGATTTAAAATTTTGGTATGTATTTGAAAGGTATAACCTATGGAAATATGAAAAAATTGAAAATTCGATTTTTTGAAAATTTCACACTAGTTGTGTTCCTTAAGGACTAACGGGGCAATTCTATCGTAACAGCGCGTTGTCATGGCAACGTTTTTCTTATTCTTGTTCTTTGTATTGGAAATTATGAAATCAGGCTTATTTTACATATAAACAAGCAAGGAATAATCTTAAAATAACAGAAATTTAGATGATGCAGTTATCATAAGATTATTCCTTGGTTTATATGTTTAAAAAAGTTAGACAGTTTCTCCGTTGTCATGACAACGCTATTTTACTAGAATTGCCCTAAAAGTCTCCGATAACAAATGGCAACGGTATGTTATGGCTTGCGGTAGTAAAAACTGCCCAAAAAGCTATGTATTTGCTGTGCGATCATAGAACCTAACTTCACGTATGTGTTATCAATTAGACACTACAAAGATAAAGTTGTAAATTTGACAGTTTTTACTACCACGTGCCGAAAACATAACTTCGCCTTAACATTTCTATCTCATCGGGAATTGGCCTCGAACTTTGGTTTGGCTAAAAATGCATTTTTGATAACAAAATTAGTCCAAAACAATATGTTTTACATTTCCAAGAATGCATTTCTATTTGTCTAATCATTGATTTTGCATAAGGATGTCAAAATATGAAATGGACGAGAAGGATATAAATCAGACGTGTGCAATATTTTTTTTTATATGATGATCAGTTAGTTCGTATTGAAGCGCCGAATAAATAGACCAAGGATGAGCAATTTTTTTAAATCAATAATTATAATGCATTCTTCTCTTATTGGGGCTCCCAAAAACGTGGGACGTAAAATTGTATCCATCATACATACACACATTTAATTTTTCTAGCTTTGAAACGTATATTTATGCAAAAATTTCGTAAAATTTCGTCAAATTTTGTAAAAAAAATCATAACGGATATTATTTGAATAATTCAAATCGGTTGATCCGTGTTCCCAGAAACGTGAACGAAAATTTGTATCCATACATACTGTTACAAACACACACATTCATTTTTTCTAGCTTTGAAACGTAATGATATGCGAAATATTCAATATGATTATTGGAAATTAAATGTACTTTTTGAGTTAAAAAGGTTGCTCATTCTTAGTATAAATTTATACAACCAAACCGTACTTTTTTCAAATTTACTACTAGTTTTATTCAAAGTAGTTTTTTTAACTGTTTTTTATGGATCGAGAAATTCATAAAGCAAAATTATCATCAAAAATTAATATAAAATATATATAATATAATAAAAAAAAGTATAGTAGTAGTAGAAATTGCTTTAAAACTTTAATACGATACAAAAAAAAACTTATAATCATTATAAATGTGAAAAAAAACTTATTGCAAACGTCTATTTATATTAAAAATAATAATCAACAGTAATATGCCAAAAAGTCCGTTCCCAGTTTAACTATTCAATGACACAATCCTGAATTTGTATAATCAATGACTTTGACAGCTGTCAAAATGGCGTCCGCGAAGAACGTCAAAATCATAAATAAGGAAAAAATGTCAAAAGTGTTTATGTTCACAAAGTGATTTTTCAAAAAAAAATGTGTAAATTAATTGAAAATCTATAATAAGTGTACAAAACTAATGCCAGTAGCCACAGTCTATGAAATATTAATAACCAAAATGATGACATGACGAAATTAGTGAGAGTATTTTGCAAAAAAATGTAAGTTAAAATTATAACCTATAAATTGTAAAGTTTACTTGAATTAGGTTTTAAGACCTAAAGTAGTAAGTACTTAAAATCCAATAATGAATTATATTATAAATGTGCCTCATATCAAGCACGATTTAAAAAAATTTAAGGTTAAGAAAAAAATATGCACACAAATTTAAAATAAAGACTTGTAAATATAGTTTGTAACAAAACTCTATATCAACTACATATAGCAATAAAATTTGATTCTTATATTTTTCTGTAAAATAATAATAATAGTTATTTTAATAATGGCGAAAGGATTGTACAATCGCACAATAGATTTATAAGTGTAAATTTATATTATATGAATATCGTGAGATTGAAATTAATTGATTTTCTAAAAAAGCCTAAAAATGTATGGTTGTCAATTTTCTAAACCTAGACGTATAAAATTAGATATTAATACTATTTCAATTCCTAGTTGTTTAGAGCGATAATCGTTTATCGATTATTCTATCGGAGCACGATGAAGTGCAAATACTTGTTTTTTTGTGCTTGACGTGAGGCAAAAGGATTTTAAAACTATATATATAACTAGTCGGTAGTTGAAAATATTTTTTTTATGTAATCTATGTGTCTTCAATAATAATGTCTATCTCGATGTGAATTTAAGGATGTCTAGAAATAGAAATTTATATATACATATATATATATATAAATCCTCCTCTTCGTCCTGGTGTTTTAATTAAAACTAAAAAAAAACACCAACATAAACGTTCGATGAAGATTATTAACTAATTATTTTATACATATATACTCTATATTGTTGTAAGTCTTTGAAAAAAATCTATTTAAATGTTGTGAATATATATACCGAGGCTTAGTTTTAAAAATGAATATACGTAGTACTGAACTTAAGATTTCCAATGATGTTTATGAAATTATTTTTAAGTACCGAGAAGACAAATTGATCGATGTAACAAATCGATCAAAGGAAATAATTCTCTTAATTGAGATGTTGTTTCTAACGAAGACTATGACCAAAGTTTTGCCTATACAGAAAAATATAATTATATACATATATACATAGATGGGATTGTTATGTCGATTCATCTATGTGTGTATGTATGTTTATATTTATTGAATCTATAAATATATACATGATCTCAAACCAACTCGTTAAAAAAAATATTTTAAAAAACAAGAAAAAAAAAAAACGTAAATAGTGCGTGGTGTTTCTACGCGTAGAAGAAGTGAAATTTTGTAATGTGGAAATGGATAGAAATTTATTTTTTGAAAAATTTATAACATTTTTAGACTATTTTCAATATTTCAAGACTTGTGACTACATTTTCCTACGATTTGCAATATTTTCAAAACATCTGACTACATTTTCAACATTTTAAGGCATCTGACGACATATTCGAACATTTGCCAATATTTTTAAGGCATTAGACAACATTTTCAAGACATCTGGCAACATGATCAAACATTTGACATTTTTAAAGCATTTTCAGACATTTGACAACACTTTTCAAGACTTGTGACTACATTTTCAAGACTTGTGGCTACATTTTCAAGACTTGTGGCTACATTTTTTTAAGATTTGTGACAACATTTTCAAGACATTTGACATACATGGATATTTTCAAAGGTCTGACAACGTTTCAAAACGTCTGACAACATTTTCAAGACTTGTGATAACATTTTTTAAAACAATTTGACATTTTCAAAACATTTTCGAAACATTTGGACAACATTTGCAAGACTTGTATAAACATTTTCAGACATCTAACATTTGCAAAATATTTCAAAACAATTTGAAAACATTTTTAAAACGTTTACAAAACAATTTCCAAACTTTTTTAAAACAATTTGACAAATTTTGAAATGATTTTGAATACATTTTCAAAGCATTTTGAAAACATTTTGAAAAAAATTTTGAAAACAATTTGACAATATTTTGAAAAATTTTAACATTTCAAAACATTTTTAAAACAATTTGAAAACATCGTAAAAACAATTTGAAAACATTTTAAAACAATTTGAAAACTTTTGAAGACATTTTGAAGACTTTTTGAAAACATTTTGTAAACATTTTGAAAACATTTTGAAAACGATTTCAAAATAATTTGACAACATTTTTCGAAACATTTCAAAACATTTTGACAATATATCCAAACATTTGCGAAACATTTTAAAATAATTTTTGAAAACATTTGAAAACATTCTGACAATATTTTCAGAGCATTTTAACAACATTTTCAGAACATTTTAACAATATTTTGACAATATTTTCAAAACATTTCAAACATTTCGACAATATTTTCAAAACAATTTGACAACATTTTGAAAACATTTTCAAAACATTTTGAACACATTTTCAAAACAATTTGACAATTTCAAAATATTTGAAAACAAGTTTGACAACATTTGAAAAAAATAATATTTGAAAACATTTTATAGATTTAATTTGAAATCATTTATAAAATAATTTGAATGCATTTATAAAATAATTTGAAAACATTTTTAGAATATTTTTTAAAATAAATTTAAAACTTTGGACATTTTCAAACATTTTTATACAATGTTGACAGCATTTTCAAAAAGTTTTCAACAATTTGCAAAAAAAATTCAAAACATTTTGACAATGTTTTCAAGACACCTGGCAACATGTTCATGAACCTCTGACGATATTTTCATATCGATTTACAACAATTTGACAACATTTCAAAAAAAAATTTACAATTGTCAAAATATTTTTAAAAACACTTCTTAAACTTATGGCATACAATTTCAGGACGATTCAAACGTATGACAATGTTTCAAAACAAACAGTGTTTAACATTTTCAAATCAAACAATTTGACATTTTCAAAACAAACATTTTTACAACATTTTCAAGACATCTGACATTTTACACAAACAATTTTAAACTATATTAGAAAACTAATTGAAAATTAGAAAATGCATTTCGAAAAACAAATGTATTCAAGACAGACGATTTGAAACTTTATTGGATAATTTGAGACTTATATTTGAAAATTTGAAAATTTGAAAATTAGAAATTTTAAAAACGAAACGAATGTGTTCAGCACAGACAATTTGCAACTTTATGGGACAATTTGAAACGTTTGTAGTCATTCCAAAAAAATTTCAGACTATTCCTTTCTCTCTT
>NW_020539726.1:39763731-39785500 GCF_003426905.1 Ctenocephalides felis | reverse complement strand
AAAAAAAAATTAGGGACAACATAAATTTATAAAATACATCATTGACAAAAAATTTAAAAAAAATCATTGAATGACAAAAAAAATGGAAAAACGACCTTTAAAAAATTTTTGAAAAAATCATTAGCAAAAAAAAATTTTGATAAAAACCAAGGACAAAATAAATTTATGAAAAACATCATTAACAAAAATTTATTGAAAAAAAATCTTTGAAAGACAAAAAAAATTAGAAAAAAGACCTTTAAATTTTTTTTCGAAAAAATCATTAGCAAAAAAAAAAAAAAAATTTAAGGACAAAATAAATTTATAAAAAACATCATTGACAAAAAAATTAAAAAAAAATCATTATATGACAAAAAAATTTGGAAAAAGACTTTAAAATTTTTTTCGAAAGAATCATTAACAAAAAAAAACATTTTGAAAAAAAATTAAAGACAACATAAATTTATAAAAAACATCATTGACAAAAATTTTTTGAAAAAAATCATTGAATGACAAACAATTTGGAAAAAAGACCTTTACAAAAAATTTCGAAAAATCATTAGCAAAAAAAAATTGAAAAAAATTAAGGACAACAAAAATTTATAAAAAACATCATTGACAAAAAAAAATTTGAAAAAGAAATCAATGAATAACAAAAAAATTTAGAAAAAGACCTTTAAAAATTTTTTTTGAAAAAATCATTAGGAAAAAAAATTGAATAAAATTAAGGACAAAATAAATTTATGAAAAACATCATTGACAAAAAATTTTTGAAAAATATCATTGACAAAAAATTTTTGAAAAAAAACATTGAATGCCAAAAAAAAATTGAAAAAAAGACCTTTAAAAATTTTTTTTTTGAAAAAATTATTAGCAAAAAAAATAAGAACAAAATAAATTTATAAAAAACATCATTGACAAAACATTTTTTGAAAAAAATCATTGAACAAGGACAAAATAAATTTATAAAAAACGAAGAAAGACTTTTTATATTATACACCTTTTTATATTTGCTAGTTTCAAATTTGATCGTCAGTAGAGTCCCTATTGTATTTTCTTATCGATCAAAACTTTGTTGACTTGTCAGTAGAATCCCTTTTAAACTTTAAGGTAAAGTTTATGATCATATTTTAACTATTCGAGTCCTTTTTAATCTTTTAGATCAAAACTAAGGTTTCCTCGTCAGTAGAGTCCTTTCTATATATTTTTTATATCTATATCAGTTAGTGGAGATCATTTTCAATTTTTATATTTACTAATTTTAAATTTAGTCATCAGTAGAGTCCCATTTTATCAACTCGATTGTAAGTAAAGTTTGCTTGCCAGTAGAGTCCATTTTTATGTTCTGGATTAAAATTATGTTTGCTCGTCAGTAGAGTCCTTTTATTTTTTCTGACGATTGATAATTCTTTGAACAGCTTTAGAATCTGTCTTGTTTATGAAAACATTATCTTTTTTAATATAAGAATAATTTCTAATCGATAAGCTTAAGTAAGTACACGGCACAAATGTTTAATTTGTTTTATTATTTTCAAGGAGAGGGTAAAATATTCTTCTGATTCAGTCATTTTTCATTAAATCAAGATTTGTACTACGATGTGACTTTGAAATGTTTATTTATCTATGCAGATTTCCTTGTCGATGTTGGTACGAAACAACGTTGATGCCGGTACGCATACAACGACAGATCTCTATTCACATACACGACGACTAATCACAATCGACTCGTATAGAAATGATATCAACGAGAGCGAATGACCTTCACTTCACGTTGGCGTAACAATTTCCGTTGCATTTGTACGGATATACACCCTAGTCGCGCCTAAAGAAGTTTTACTTAAAATTAAAACATAAACCGCTTATTCTAAAAATTAAATTGAAAAAAAATGCAGATTATTTTATATATAATGATGTTTTACTTAGCTTTTAATATTCAATATATATAATATATGGTATTTATAATATGTATATATAATGTGTGTATGTAATAAAATTATAATATAATAAAATATATATTTATAACTAACTTATTATATATATATATATATATATATATATATAATTAAAATTCTTGGTATAAAATTAAATTGAGATAAACTTTCGAATATAATTCAATTCGAAAGTTAACCCTTAAAAAAATGTTTCATTAACATTTGCAATACTATTGAAAACAAATCTTTACAAATGGAAGCGATAATAGTATTGCAAACAATTCATAATTTTAACTTTAACCCATTCTCGGTTAAGATTTTTGTGTTAAATATAAGAGAGCTAAAAAACTTTCTTATATTTGATATAATTTGGAGAATAGGTTTTCAAAATTAAATCGACAGTACGTAACGAATTGGGCATTTTTAATATCGATATAACCTCTAAAACTACAACTTCATACATATACATATACACATATATATATATATATATACATATATATATATATATATATATATATATATCAGGGTTGTTTTTAATATCAATATTTTCAAATTTCTTTGCTCCCAAGGGCTCAAATGTTTCCAAATTGATAAAAGAAAATTCTCTGAAAATTTTAGCTCTTAATATTAACTTTTAGATAGTGCGCAATTCAACCAAATTTCCAAAAATACTTTGGTTGTAGTGCGGACTATCTAAAAGTTAATATTATGAGCTAAAACTTTCAGGGATTTTTTTTTGACAATTTGAAAGCATTTGAGCCCCTGGGAGCAAAGAAATTCGAAAATTTAAAAAAGTTATGAGCAGGCATTCATCCAGATTGACAAAAAACTATATTTTATTTTTTCAAAAAATTCAATAGACGTTTCGAATCTCAGTTTGTCCCTTCAGTAAAAAAAAACAACTAATAAAAATAATCAATAATTAATAAAAATCATCCATTGATTATTTTACATAAAACTTATGTATGTTTACAAGAAATGCAAACATACATAAACAAAACCTAATCGATCTGAGTTAGAATGATTAGCATTTGTTGTAGAAATATGCAGAAAATAAATAAAAAAAAGTAAAGTATACGTTTCGAGTTCCAGTTTGTCCCTTCTTCAGTCAAGAAAACAACTAATGAAAAACAATCAATGATTAATTTACAAACAACTTGTGTTATGTTTACAAGAAATGCAAACATACATAAACAAAACCTAACCGAGCCGAGTTATAATGAATAGCGTATGTTGTAAAAATATGCATAAAATAAATAAAAAAAACTAAATTTAGTTTCTCAAAAAATCCTTACGTTTCGAGTCCCAGTTTGTCCCTTCTTCAGTGAATAAAACAACTAATAAAAATAATCAATAATTAATAAAAATCAACTATTAATTAATTTACAAACAACTTGTGTATGTTTACAAGAAATGCAAACACATATAAACAATACCTAATCGAACCGAGTTGGAATGAATGGCGTTATGTTGTGAAAATATGCAGAAAATAAATTTAAAAAAACTAAATTAAGTTTCTCAAGAAATTCATACGTTTCGAGTCCCATTTTGTCTCTTCTTCAGGGAATAAAAGACAATTAATCATTGAATATTTTACAAAAAACTCATGTAAGTTTACAAGAAATGCAAAAATGAATAAACTAAACCTAATCAAACCGAATTAAAATTAAGGGCATCCAAAAAAACCTTTTTTTTTTAATTTTTAAAAATTATATAAAAAACTAATATAAAAATGATGTCTGTTGAATTAATATAAAAAATAAAAATATTAAAATTATAAAATTGTTGATATATATTTTAAATAAAAATGACGTCCATCCTAACCGACATTTGTCGGAGAAATTGAATTCTGAATTTATCTGAATGAATGTTTGCTCAATTTATATATATATATATATATATATATGTTTAATTTGAGTTTAATAATCGGGCGTAACATCAATAAAAATAGTATGAGTTTTTTTTTTAAATTTATTTATTTAAAATCCATACGTTTCGGCTAGCATCTTAGCCATCATTCAGTGGTAATCAAGTTAAAATTTTGTATCCTAATATAGCATATGAAACCATTATTAATCCATGGTATGAGTATGTGCACATTGATAAGATATATATTTTTTTATCTATTTATATTAAAAAATATATATCTTATCAATGTGCACATACTCATACCATGGATTAATAATGGTTTCATATGCTATATTAGGATACAAAATTTTAACTTGATTACCACTGAATGATGGCTAAGATGCTAGCCGAAACGTATGGATTTTAAATAAATAAATTTTTAAAAAAAACTCATACTATTTTTATTGATGTTACGCCCGATTATTAAACTCAAATTAAACATATATATCAACATCAAATTCAAGACTATTCAAAAATATATATATATATATATATATATATATATATATATATATATATATGTATATATGTATATGTATGTATATCTTTATGTATATATGTCAATTACAAAATATGGCCAGCATTTATTAATATAATAATCAGAAAAATAACATTAAATTCATTCATTCATCGTCAAAAAAAACATTCACAACAAATCGAGACCTAAAATTTAATTATCTGAAAATATTATTTAATTTTTTTTTTGTCAAAAATATTAAATTTACGAATCTCGATTATCACATATACTTTGAGAACATCAGAAAAATTGTCAAAACTTATATTTATTTATATTTATATATTTATTTATATGTATATAATTAAAATACCGATAGAATATTTATTATTGTTAAAAGTATACTTATCGAGTATATAATAATGATAAAAAATAATAACGACGATGATATATATGTATATATTTATATATTAAATCTTTTTCTGCAAACTTAAGTCTCTAGAAGTTTTACTTTAATATGTTTTGTATTTTGTGAGCTCACGATTTTATATATACATATATATATATATATATATATATATATATGATTTTCTTCGACTGTTTTATATCCAAAGGAAGTGTTTTCATTTATGTGAAAAATCTCTTGAAATTGTATTATTATTAAATATAATTTTTGATTGCTATAAGGAATAAGAAAATTTAAAATCGACTCTACACAGTATAATGAATATAAATAATTTGACAGATTAATTTTGGTGATAATTTTATATAAAATAATTTAGCAAATCATAGTTTTGTAACTAAAGAGAAAAAAATCACCACTGATATATTTTTATTGCTGTAATGTGACATTGAAAATTTTAGATCAAAACATAAAACTCACTAAATTTTTCTTTAATATAAATAATGTATATTGAAACTAAATTACAGTTTTGTAACTGAATATGGTGTATGTATTTAAAATCGAAACGTGTGACTATAAAAAATATTTTAAATCATATTTTTGACCCTGATAAAGATGTTTTACAGAGGAAGACAAATGCCATGATTGATGATGGTATCAATTTGAATCCGAAACGTGTGACTTGATAGGGTAATATATTAAATTTTCGTTTCGTCCCTGTTTACTCTTTTATTTCAGTTTTCTCGTCAGTAGAGTCCCTTTTTATTTTGTCTAGTATTTGAGTTATTTTCAAAAAATGCAGTTTGCTCGTCAGTAGAGTCATTTTTCTTTGTTTCGTTTTTTATTCAATTTATTATATTTTTTGTACCATTTCTTTTTGTACCTATCAATTTTGTAAATAAAATATTAAAGTCTTGATTAATAAACATAAATTATAACAAAAATAAAAATAAAAAGTAGAGTCCTTTTTTGAATTGTCTCTTGTTTTAGTTTGCTCGTCAGTAGAGTCAGTTTTTAATTCCATGTCTCAAATACGAAATTTGTTGACAGCAGAGTCCTTTTTGGCTTCTATTTCAACAAGTTCGTCAGTAGAGTCCTTTTTCTAATTTATTTAAAAAAAACGCAATTTGCTTGTCAGTAAAGTCCCTTTTTACTTTAAATTTTGTTTCAGTTTGCTCGTCAGTAGAGTCCTTTTTAACTTCCCGTAGGATGATAAAGATATAGTAATCACAAAAAATCGAAAATGAAAAATTTGATATATATTTACGTTTCAGAAGTTTCTGAACATTTTGGCATACCTTAGAAAAATTTGATGCGTGTGTGTGCGGATACAATCTTTCATCGACGATTTCGAGAGACCGGCTTAACCGATTTGAAAAATTCAAAAAACATTCGATTTCTACTGACAAGGAGACGTGCTGATTACTTTTTGGCAAAAGCAGGTCCCGCCGTTTCGGAGATACAGGGAAAAAGTGCCAAAAACAGTAATTCAATTTTTGAGAGAACGGAGCGTCAGATTTGAATAATTCAAAAAACATTTTACTCGTATTGACGAAATGAAAAACCTGAATGAATTTTTGGGGAAGGCAGGTCTCGCGGTTTCGGAGATCTAGTGAAAAAAGTAACAAAAAATGCCATTTGGCGGTCAAAAATGATAATTAGACATATGCATATGGAATTATTAGATATTTTGTGAAGATTTTAACAATAAGTACAATCTGTACTAATGTTTATCCGAGTCTGCGACGCGGCGCTTAGGCGCTTCCATACTTCTTTAATCTACTAAAATTTCAAAACGCCCAAAGATCTTTTTTTTTCAACATAACAGTATGGTTTCAGCAAAGATTTATATTTATCCATGAAATTATATAAAATTTATTTTGTAGTCGCACGTTTCGATATAAAATCAATGGCATCTTCAGCGCCAAAACAATTTTTGAAAAATCTAAATAATTTATTAATTTAGATAGATTTATTTATTTATTTTTTATATATTTCCTGTTCCCTTGGATATAAAACAATCAGAAAAAAATCAGTAAAATCGAAGACGCAAAAATCAAAAACAAATGTTATATAACAATATATAGTACAACTCGTTGTTGTGTTTAATAAAAATATTTAAAGCTATCGTTAACATAATCCATTAATATTTATTTATTTATATATATATTTTTTATATTTATATAAACGCGTACATTTATCAACTATATAATATATAATAATTTATTCCGTAAAATCTGTCTTTCCATTATTAAATCCACATAATCTTTTTTTTTCCTCGAACCAAAAAAATGGCAGCTGTTGTCACGACAATATGCAAAAATCGTTTTTTTTTAATTTAATTTTTAAATTTCTAATTTACGAATTAAAATTCAAAAATCGCCATCATATCGTTTAGTATTGCCATATATCGATTGTTTCTAATTTACGAATATGATGTTTTGAGTATCACTTAATTTTTTTTTGAAATTATTGCATTGTCTTAGTATTTATATTTAAGCACCATTTTTTTCTTTATTTTTTATTATTAAATATAATAAATTTTGTTTACAACGATCTATGCGAATGGAACACATGAATAGTTTTTATTCGTATTTATTTTTTTTGTATTTAGTTTTCGATGTTATTTATATTTTTTTGAAGTGAAACTTGTAATGGGATTAATAGAGAATAGAAAGAGGCGGATATAAGTACTGTCTGAAGTTCGAACGGAAGAAAGAGAAAGAAAGATACATAAAGGTGAATGTAGAAGAGAGAAAGGAATAGTCTGAAATTTTTTTGGAATGACTACAAACGTTTCAAATTGTCCAATAAAGTTGCAAATTGTCTGTGCTGAACACATTTCGTTTTTAAAAATTTTCAAATTTTCAAATTGTCTAATAAAGTCTCAAATTATCCAATAAAGTTTCAAATCGTCTGTCTTGAATACAATTTGTTTTCGAAATGCATTTTCTAATTTTCAATTAGTTTTCTAATATAGTTTAAAATTGTTTTGAAAATGTCAGATGTCTTGAAAATGTTGTAAAAATGTTTGTTTTGAAAATGTCAAATTGTTTGATTTGAAAATGTTAAACACTGTTTGTTTTGAAAACATTGTCATACGTTTGAATCGTCTGAAATTGTATGCCATAAGTTTAAGAAGTGTTTTTAAAAATATTTTGACAATATTGTAAATTTTTTTTTGAAAATGTTGTCAAATTGTTGTAAATCGTATGAAAATATCGTCAGATGTCATGAAAATGTTGCCAGGTGTCTTGAAAACATTGTCAAAATGTTTTGAATTTTTTTTGCAAATTTGTTGAAAACTTTTTGAAAATGCTGTCAAATTGTATAAAAATGTTTGAAAATGTCCAAATGTTTTAAATTTATTTTAAAAATATTCTAAAAATGTTTTCAAATTATTTTATAAATGCATTCAAATTATTTTATAAATGATTTCAAATTAAATCATATAAAAATGTTTTCAAAATTATTTCAAAATGTTGTCAAATTGTTTTCAAAATATTTTGAAAATGTTGTCAAATTGTTTTGAAAATGTGTTCAAAATGTTTTGAAAATGTTTTCAAAATGTTGTCAAATTGTTTTGAAAATATTGTCGAAATGTTGAAATGTTTTGAAAATATTGTCAAAATATTGTTAAAATGTTCTGAAAATGTTGTTAAAATGCTCTGAAAATATTGTCAGAATGTTTTCAAATGTTTTCAAAATTATTTTAAAATGTTTCGCAAATGTTTTGGATATATTGTCAAAATGTTTTGAAAATGTTTCGAAAATGTTGTCAAATTCTTTTGAAATCGTTTTCAAAATGTTTTCAAAATGTTTACAAAATGTTTTCAAAATGTCTTCAAAATGTCTTCAAAATGTTTTCAAATTGTTTTAAAAATGTTTTCAAATTGTTTTTACGATGTTTTCAAATTGTTTTAAAAATGTTTTGAAAATGTTAAAATATTTTCAAAATATTGTCAAATTGTTTTCAAAATTTTTTCAAAATGTTTTCAAAATGCTTTGAAAATGTATTCAAAATCATTTCAAAATGTTGTCAAATTGTTTTAAAAATGTTTGGAAATTGTTTTGTAAACGTTTTAAAAATGTTTTCAAATTGTTTTGAAATTATTTTGCAAATGTTAGATGTCTTGAAAATGTTTATACAAGTCTTGCAAATGTTGTCCAAATGTTTCGAAAATGTTTTGAAAATGTCAAATTGTTTTAAAAATGTTATCACAAGTCTTGAAAATGTTGTCAGACGTTTTGAAAACGTTGTCAGACCTTTGAAAATATCCATGTATGTCAAATGTCTTGAAAATGTTGTCACAAATCTTAAAAAAATGTAGCCACAAGTCTTGAAAATGTAGCCACAAGTCTTGAAAATGTAGTCACAAGTCTTGAAAATGTTGTCAAATGTCTGAAAATGCTTTAAAAATGTCAAATGTTTGATCATGTTGCCAGATGTCTTGAAAATGTTGTCTAATGCCTTAAAAATATTGGCAAATGTTTCGAATATGTCGTCAGATGCCTTAAAAATGTTGAAAATGTAGTCAGATGTTTTGAAAATATTGCAAATCGTAGGAAAATGTAGTCACAAGTCTTGAAAATATTGAAAATAGTCTAAAAATGTTATAAATTTTTCAAAAAATAAATTTCTATCCATTTCCACATTACAAAATTTCACTTCTTCTACGCGTAGAAACACCACGCACTATTTACGTTTTTTTTTTCTTCGTTTTTTAAAATATTTTTTTTAACGAGTTGGTTGAGATCATGTATATATTTATAGATTCAATAAATATAAACATACATACACACATAGATGAATCGACATAACAATCCATCTATGTATATATGTATATAATTATATTTTTCTGTATAGGCAAAACTTTGGTCATAGTCTTCGTTAGAACAACATCTCAATTAAGAGAATTAGTTTCCTTTGATCGATTTGTTACATCGATCAATTTGTCTTCTCGGTACTTAAAAATAATTTCATAAACATCATTGGAAATCTTAAGTTCAGTACTACGTATATTCATTTTTAAAACTAAGCCTCGGTATATATATTCACAACATTTAAATAGATTTTTTTCAAAGACTTACAACAATATAGAGTATATATGTATAAAATAATTAGTTAATAATCTTCATCGAACGTTTATGTTGGTGTTTTTTTTTAGTTTTAATTAAAACACCAGGACGAAAGAGGAGGATTTATATATATATATATGTATATATAAATTTCTAGACTATCCTTAAATTCAACATCGAGATAGACATTATTATTGAAGACACATAGATTACATAAAAAAAATATTTTCAACTACCGACTAGTTATATATATAGTTTTAAAATCCTTTTGCCTCACGTCAAGCACAAAAAAACAAGTATTTGCACTTCATCGTGCTCCGATAGAATAATCGATAAACGATTATCGCTCTAACAACTAGGAATTGAAATAGTATTAATATCTAATTTTATACGTCTAGGTTTAGAAAATTGACAACCATACATTTTTAGGCTTTTTTAGAAAATCAATTAATTTCAATCTCACGATATTCATATAATATAAATTTACACTTATAAATCTATTGTGCGATTGTACAATCCTTTCGCCATTATTAAAATAACTATTATTATTATTTTACAGAAAAATATAAGAATCAAATTTTATTGCTATATGTAGTTGATATAGAGTTTGTTACAAAACTATATTTACAAGTCTTTATTTTAAATTTGTGTGCATATTTTTTTCTTAACCTTAAATTTTTTTAAATCGTGCTTGATATGAGGCACATTTATAATATAATTCATTATTGGATTTTAAGTACTTACTACTTTAGGTCTTAAAACCTAATTCAAGTAAACTTTACAATTTATAGGTTATAATTTTAACTTACATATTTTTTGCAAAATACTCTCACTAATTTCGTCATGTCATCATTTTGGTTATTAATATTTCATAGACTGTGGCTACTGGCATTAGTTTTGTACACTTATTATAGATTTTTCAATTAATTTACACATTTTTTTTTTGAAAAATCACTTTGTGAACATAAACACTTTTGACATTTTTCCTTATTTATGATTTTGACGTTCTTCGCGGACGCCATTTTGACAGCTGTCAAAGTCATTGATTATACAAATTCAGGATTGTGTCATTGAATAGTTAAACTGGGAACGGACTTTTTGGCATATTACTGTTGATTATTATTTTAATATAAATAGACGTTGCAATAAGTTTTTTTTTTCACATTTATAATGATATATAAGTTATTTTTTGTATCGTATTAAAGTTTAAAGCAATTTCTACTACTTTTTTTATTATATTATATATATTTTTATATTAATTTTTGATGATAATTTTGCTTTATGAATTTCTCGATCCATTAAAAAACAGTTAAAACTACTTTGAAATAAACTAGTAGTAAATTTTGAAAAAAGTACGGTTTTGGTTGTATAAATTTATACTAAGAATGAGCAACCTTTTTAACTCAAAAAGTACATTTAATTTCCAATAATCATAATTGAATATTTTCGCATATCATTACGTTTCAAAGCTAGAAAAAATGAATGTGTGTGTTTGTAACAGTATGTATGGATACAAATTTTCGTTCACGTTTCTGGGAACACGGATCAACCGATTTGAATTATTCAAATAATATCCGTTATGATTTTTTTTACAAAATTTGACGAAATTTTACGAAATTTTTGCATAAATATACGTTTCAAAGCTAGAAAAATTAAATGTGTGTATGTATGATGGATACAATTTTACGTCCACGTTTTTTGGGAGCCCCAATAAGAGAAGAATGCATTATAATTATTGATTTAAAAAAATTGCTCATCCTTGGTCTATTTTATTCGGCGCTTCAATACGAACTGAATCATCATATATAAAAAAAAATATTGCACACGTCTGATTTATATCCTTCTCGTCCATTTCATATTTTGACATCCTTATGCAAAATCAATGATTAGACAAAATAGAAATGCATTCTTGGAAATGTAAAACATATTGTTTTGGACTAATTTTGTTATCAAAAATGCATTTTTAGCCAAACCAAAGTTCGAGGCCAATTCTCCGATGAGATAGAAATGTTAAGGCGAAGTTATGTTTCGGCACGTGGTAGTAAAAACTGTCAAATTTACAACTTTATCTTTGTAGTGTCTAATTGATAACACATACGTGAAGTTAGGTTCTATGATCGCACAGCAAATACATAGCTTTTTTGGGCAGTTTTTACTACCGCAAGCCATAACATACCGTTGCCATTTGTTATCGGAGACTTTTAGGGCAATTCTAGTAAAATAGCGTTGTCATGACAACGGAGAAACTGTCTAACTTTTTTAAACATATAAACCAAGGAATAATCTTATGATAACTGCATCATCTAAATTTCTGTTATTTTAAGATTATTCCTTGCTTGTTTATATGTAAAATAAGCCTGATTTCATAATTTCCAATACAAAGAACAAGAATAAGAAAAACGTTGCCATGACAACGCGCTGTTACGATAGAATTGCCCCGTTAGTCCTTAAGGAACACAACTAGTGTGAAATTTTCAAAAAATCGAATTTTCAATTTTTTCATATTTCCATAGGTTATACCTTTCAAAATAACATACCAAAATTTTAAATCGATATCTTAAATAATTTTTGAGTTACAGCCATTTAAAGAGTATATATATATAGTGCATAGTATAACGATTTAACCTTTAAATGGGTTTTTTTCGAAACGGCATTTCCCGAATTTGCTGCAGCGATTACTCAAAAACAAATGATCTGATCACTATTAAATTTTTTTTACATGTTCTATATATAGTTCTCCGTAAAATAAACTATCGATTTTTGGATCGGATCAAAAATCGAATTTTGGCAGTCCAAAAAAACGACCTAAATTTTGGGTAAAATTCGATTTTTTTTAAAAAAAACGCCGTCATTTTGTCAATTTTTGAATTTTTAGGTCATTTTACAGACAATATTATCTAGTTTAACAAGATTTTTTTTTTTAATTTCATCCACGTAGAAGGCCGGAATCACTACAGCAGTGAAGGGTCTTTGGAGATCGACGATAACTTAAAAAATATTTAATTGTTTTCTTCATAAATTTTACTATGTATTTTTAAAACATGTATAAATATATTCTTAAAATTTATAAAAAATTGAAATGATTGATGAAGTAGTTTTTTTAATATAAATTCCCAAAAATCACCTTTTTTTAGGCGTTTACACTAGTTGTGCCCCTTAATATAACGTATACTCGAAGCATTATGTACTGGCATCATACCGCGATACATATTTGCAATATCTTCACTGCCTTTTCAATATACATTTTATACTTAAATCCACAGTCTATGTATTTCTCGTCGTTTCAAGAGATCATAATCATAGTCCTTTACCTTAAGCACGATTAAATAAATATGTCTTTGATTATAATTTTATACACATAATGCCACTATTCGATAGATAACTAATACAAATGGCAGGCAAATAATATATGACCACTTATTATTTTGTTCACACACGGTCAATTACTAATACTTTTTAGTTTGCACTTCGTGCACATGAATACCGTGTTTTGCTCGTGTAAATTTGTACCGTTAATGCAACTATTATATTTATCCGTTGCACTTAAGTCAGGTGCATTTTACGTAAAGGTTAACCAAAAATAAGGCAGATCGATACCCGATAAGTCTTGTTCGTGTAAAATACTGATTTCTTAGCATCGATCTATTCCTAAACTTAAAAGTTCTACGATTTTCAGTCACCAAATCTGCTGCAGGCCTTTTTCCATTTGCACTGGGTGCACCACTGGTCTCGGTGCTCCATGCCGTACACTTTGCGGCACTTTTTGTTCTCGCCTCGCGTTCTGCGAGAGGGGCTCAGTGGCGCGCCGTGGGAGTACCGGGAAGGGGCGCTATGAGATAGGGCGGTGACGGCCCCCTGGTGAGACGGGAAGGCATTGACGATGATGTTGGTGTTGGTGTTGGAGGACTGGAGGATCGGGTAGGGCGCGTATGATGTTGATGGTCTCGGCGAAAGGCGCACGTGTTTCTGGGGGGGTGTCGAATTCTAGAAAAAAAAAAAAAAAATTATACAAAAACCATCTTTTAACTCCCAAGAACTATTTTATTTTCTAGAGACTACTTTGAGTGATATCCCCAAACTTAGAGCAAATGTGCTTTACCATGTTTTAGTGTTTTCCGCAGTCAACAGATGGCCTTCTGTGTCTGAATTCTTAACATGTTTTAAGGTATCGCTACTCTAAGTAGTTAAAAATGTTATATTTTATACGCGCATATTTTGTTCCAATTTGATTGATAAAATTAAAAAAAAGAAACTCTACTGACGAGCAAACTGAAATTAAAAATAAAAAATGGAAAGGGGCTCTACTAACGTGCAAACTAAAATAAAAGGCTTGAAATGAAAAAAAGGACTCTATTGACGAGCAAACGCATATATAATAATTAATATAGAAAAAAAGAACTCTACTGACGAACAAATTGATATTAAAGACAAAAATGGGAAAAATGACTCTACTGACGAGCAAACTGTAATAAAAATATGAAATGAAAAAGGAACTCTACTGCCAAGCAAACTGAAATTAAGTACAAAAAATGAAAAAGGACTCTACTGACACGCAAACTGAAAAATATAAAGCAAAAAAGGACTCTACTGACGAGCAAATTGAAATTAAGCACAAAAATTAAGACCAGAAATGATAAAAGGACTCTACTGACGAGCCAACTGAAACATACAAAATAAAAAAGGACTTTACTGACGAGCAAACTGAAATTAAGTACAAAAAATGGGAAAAAAACTCTACTGACGAGCAAACTGAAAAATATGAAACAAAAAAAATTTACTGACGGACAAACTGAAATTAAGCACAAGAAATAGACAAAAGACTCTACTGATAAGCAAATTGAAATTATAAGTACCAAAAATTAAGTATAAGAAATGATAAAAGAACTCTACTGACGAGCAAATTAAAATTTATGAAACAAAAAAAGACTCTACTGATAAGCAAATTGAAATTAAGTACAAGAAATTAAGACTAGAAATGATAAAAGAACTCTACTGACGTGCAAACTGAAATATACGAAACAAAAAGGGACTCTACTAACGAAATTAGGTACAAGAAATGGTAAAAGTACTCTACTGACGACCAAACCAAAATGAAAATGAAATGAAAAATGAGACTCAACTGACGAGCAAATTCAAATATGTATACGAAATAAAATGGACTCTACTGACGTACAAACTGAAATCAAAGACAAGATATGGAAAAAGAACTCTACTGACGAGCAAACTGAAACATACGAAACAAAAAGGGACTCTACTGACGAGCAAACTAAAATAAAAGACATGTAATTAAAAATGGACTCTACTGACGAGCCAACTGTAATAAAGATAGAAAATGAAAAAATGACTCTGCTGGTAAGCGAACTACAATTCATGACATATAAAAAGAACTCTACTGATGAGCAACATTTAAGAAAATGAGAAAAAAGTATCTACTGTATATATGTATAATAAGTCTTATGTAGAATTAAACCTAAGGGTAAATTTACATGCTACAGTTAGTGGCGATCCTATCGAAAGTGGAAACAAATAAAATTGATGTAATGCTAATGTTATCTATGACTTCAATTCCAAAAAAATTCGGAAGAAAATTACTAAAGTTTTTCATCAGTTTCTCATGATAAATCTATTTCAAATGTTTATTGTGTTAGTTATATCTGCATATTGAATAATACGTCCTTGTAGCCGAGGGAAAAATAATATTCTTAATACTCCATATACGGTATAACTGCATTTATGGTCTCCCAGTACAAAAGTGAGCGGATAATAAATCAGGAGAAACGACTCTAGCTAAATAGTACAACAGCTAGTCGAAAAATTTACTATCGAATCATCAGCCAATATGATGAAATATAGAATACTAGCAAACCCGACGAACTCCGTTTCGCACCAGATGGTTTCGTGAGAAAGATGAAGAAATTTTTTGTTTGTTTTATATTTGAAAAGGAAAAATTTGATTTTATCACACAACAGTGATGAATTTATTTCGATTTGAAAAATTAAGTGTTTTTTAGTTGAACTTCTCTAAGTGAATGAAAGTGAATCCGCAAATTATCCGTTTCATTGAAGTGCTCTTTGGTAAACCACATTTTTTGTTTTTTGGTCTGACGTTAACACAAGCAAAGCGGATGGTTTTCCAACTCGTGAACAGGCAACGTATAACTGCCCATGTGAAAAACAATGATTTTCTAAATAATCTATTTGAAATTTATCCCGCAAACACTAAGCGATTGGCCTTGAGACTTGTTATTGCGAACGCAAGGCGAACTGGAAATTACAATTGTTTGAAGTCAAACGGAAGATCAGTCAGAATCATTGATATGTCACCAAATCGCCAGCAATTTTTGATTGAATAGTGAAATTCAGTGCGTGTACATCATATTTCTTGGCGGCAAGAATGGCTCGTTGACTTAACCAAGCATAATTCTGATAATTCTAACTAATTTCATTACTCGAATTTTTAATTACGGTGCGTGAAGTTCGTCCAGCAGCTTGCAATAAGGCACGATGCCATGCACCACTAATTTTCTTAGCTATAAACCCAACGAATGGAAAATTGTCGAAATCGGTTCGTGCGTTCTGGAGTTATTTCGTCAGGAAGGAAAACCCGACTTATTTTTATATATATCTAGATAAAGTACACTCACAAATTTAGGTACCAATTCTGCCGCATAATAAAAAAATGTAATGGCAAGGTCACGTTATGAAGAACTTTCCATACTGAATATTGACAAAAGCCATGCGGTTGCTGTGCAGTCAGGCGTATTTCAGATAAAACATCTAAATTAGAAACCGCACAAATGTCAACAGATAACAGGGTGTTTCTGACCCAGCTTCTTAACATACGAGTGACGTTGCAGTTTATGTTTAAAACGCCAGAATGCGCAGCAAATACATGGACATCTTGACAGTATTCATTATGATTCAGTAGCATAATGTATGCAAGTTGCGGACTTCAACATGGCCTTGCCATAACATTGGTCTGTTATGCAGTCGGTCGTCCCTTTATTTTTTAACATTTTTGAATAACTATTTCCCCCAACTGTCAATTTACCAAGTGAAAGCCCAACTCAAACGAAAAGCCATCGGTTCCGTTGTTGTGTCATGTTGTGTTTGTGTCGAACTCGCACACATTCATTCGAATTCACATTCACATTTACAAACATTCAACATTCGCATTCGAATTCGTTCTACGTTCACTTTTACTCTATAGATAATAATCTAGTCTTATAGCATAATAAGCACTCTACGTCAGGTGCAAAAAGTATGCAAAATGAGAAATCGTTTTCGTATTTATGAGAATTGTGGTCGATTGAATGCTGACTCATTTATATATATATATATATATATATATATATATATATATATTTATTTATACTAGATGACCCGGCAAACGTTGTCCTGTACCCATGTCTACATTTTTTTTTATATAATATACTAATATATACCGTTTACCTAAAAATAATAATTAAATTACTCTTCACTCCAAAATTGCATATACATTTATAATATGAGCGATGTTAAATGTAGAACTGCTCTAAATAAAATGATGAGTCTCAATTTTCACACTATATTGGAAATTGAAGTCTCTTAAACGGTATAACATAACCATAACATAACACTGGTACTTCATGTTGGATTATATTAATTAAATTTTTTATTATCCAAGATATCCAAAATTACATCTTAAACTTCTTCTAATCCATATCGTGAGGGCCGCATTGTATGTATTCATCTTTACTTTTCCATTTGTTCGTATGAAGGGAAATTTTCATGGATTTCAAAAATATTGTGAAAATATTAATAAAAGATGCAAAGAAATTATATATTGAAAAAAAAACTATATTGAAAATTTAATATCCGAATCTTGTGTTGGCGCCCCCTAAAGCGTGCACTCGTATTTTTCGCATGCGTCGCATTCAAGGTTGGACCGGCCCTGATTAATACTTAATTTCATATTTCAAGTGAATTATATTTGTCATATCCTGTTCATATGTGTATCATTCAATCTGCCATATATATACTGTATCATATTTTAATTTCTGGCACATCTCAGCTCCTTTTCGACAATAATAATGTAGACATTTTTCTTATTTATAATCATAAATTTATTATACATATTCTAATCTTGTCTAGGTTCATAAGTAAATTGAAATTTTTGGCAGATGACTGTTTTCATTTGTTTTCAATGCAAACAATGACATGTCGTTTTTTACAATTTTTTCCATTTATTTCTACAACATTTCACATACATCACAGTAGATTATAATCACATACAAGCACTCACTCCTTCTAAACGATTATTCGGATTTTGATAAATCTTTCTGAAGTTTGTTAAGTGAATTTTTTTAGGATTTTTTGAATTATAGAAATATAGTAATATTGTAGAAATAAATGGAAAAAATTACAAAAAACCGTTTATCATTGATTGACATTGAAAACATTTGAGACATTGTTTGGCATTGAAAACAAATGAAAATTGTTATCTGCCAAAAAATCACGAAAAATCACGTGAGGAAGAAGGGGCCTAGTGAAAAATTACGCGTATTTAGTTTTTATCTAAATTTTCAAAGAAAAATACATTAATGGTAAATTCGAAATATTCGATCCAAAAATCGCTGAAAAATCGATCACGTGATTAATGGACGCCCATTTAGGAGGAGTTTAAGATGCAATTTTGGTGCTCTCTATGATTTATTCAATAGAATAAATCGCATAAAATGCCCAAAATAAATAGGTAAAATGTTTCAAAAGCCAAATATTAATTAATGATAATAATTTTAATAATAAACTGGTAAAACAGGTGTAATAATAGGGGGAGAAAGCGCTAGAAAAAAAATGTCATGCAGACGCTGAGAATCTTAAGAGCGTCCCTACTAAAAATGTACATTAAATTATTACTAAGAATAAATGTAATTTAGATATTATATAATTACTAAAAACCAGTTAAAATATGATACGAGATTATAAAAGTGGGTAGAAAAATCTAAGTTATAATTTTTTTATTAAGGTATGTATATGGTGCATTTTGATGTGAAGAGTAATTTAAAAAAACAATAATTATTATTTTTAGGTAAATGGTAAATATTAGTACGGAATATTAAAAAATTGTAGGCGTGGGTACAGGACAACGTCTGGCGGGTCATCTAGTATATATATATATATAACCAACACCAATTTTTAAATTCACTCACCATTATGTGCAAGGCTGGTGTTGGGTGCTGCAAATTGCTTGGTATATTTATTGGTTTGCACATCAGCAATCCTTGCCTGAAAAATATAAATATAATTTTGAATAAATAAATAAATATATATGTATATATACATATATATATATATATATATATATATTCATATTCCAAGCTCTCCTACTATAACGAAGGACATTAAAAAGTATATGACGGTCGTGTCCTAATAAATTGAATTGAAATGAAAGGCCACGAGTCCGAGAGCGCGCCTAGTTCTATAATCGTGCAAATTATTACATACATCATAAATATAGTAATTATTTCAAAACATTCAATAAATATGAATGAGGCATTTGAAAAGCTTTAAATTAACTGAAATATTTGTAGGGCTCGTTCGTTAGGACAGCTCCTATGATTTGCTAACCTCAAATATCTGCCCAGAGGTGTTTTAGCCAAGAACTGCACCAAATTTAACCGCACTTTAAAAAATTCTGAATTTTCTAAAATTTTACGACCTTTTTTATGTATGGAGTCCAAAAATCCTTGAAAATCGATCACGTGATTAACGCACGCCCCCCGAGGATAATTATTACAGTAGGGTTTGTGTCCTTGCTGAGAATGATTTGAAACACTGCTTATTACGATTATTTTCTTGAAAAGACAAGAGTTTTTTTTGGTAAAACTTAAGTAAAAACTAAAAAAAAATGAACGAGAAAAAATAAAATCATTTTTTACATAACTCACTAAATATATTTGAAGTAATTTAGGGGTCAATTATCCGATAAAATAAAAATATTATGTTACGGGTCCATATTCGCATGAGTCGGTAGTAAAAGCTGTCAAAAAGCTAAGCATTTGTCGTGCGATCAGGCGTTTCACACATAAAACCAAAATCTAAGTAATTCGAGGTTTGTCGGTTCGATCCCCGACAAATCTGAAAAAATAACAACTCACCCAAAATTAGACCTAGATTTCCATTTTATTTAACATTGACCCCTTAGACTTTTATAAGTTATAGCGTTGTCACTGTCAACATTCATATCATCTATCTATTAAAACTTTTGCTTGCTTCGAGTCGCCCTTGAAATTGGAAAGTTCAATTCGTTTTCGCCATTGCATATTATTATATGTATTAAGTACATATTACGCGGGCGTCCCACTTGCATTGAAAACTTGACACGATTACTAACATCAAACAATAGAAACGGCGACAGATTGATAGAATAAAGATTGCGCGCGTTGGCAATTGCAAAATCCGATACAAGAGGTTTAGGAGAAATAAAATTAAAAAAAGGAATCCACTATCTATTTTCAATACCTCATATTGCCTACGATCTTCTTCTGATACTCAGGATCCTCGTGCGGCGGCCTGGCCATATCTCTGTGCGACAAAGTAGGGGGCGACGGTGGCGCCGGCCTGCCAGCGTCACATCTCTCAACTTCGGTGTAATAGAACTCTTCTTCGTGATCGGAGGAGCAGCAGCTCGAACTGGAATCATCGTCATCGATATTACCATCCTCGTCGGATAACTGGTCATCCGACAACCTATTTTCGTCGTCGATTATCCTGTCGGGAACGTCGCAGAGGGATGAAGTGTGGCGACGGCGACGCGAGTGGCGCCGCGAGCGGCGTCTGGAGGCGTTCGAACCGGAGCCTGAGATTCCTGAGTCTGGCGAACCGGAGGAAGATGAGGTTTTTGGCCTGGAAGAAGAAATAGATAATTGGTGATTGGTTGATATAAAATAGTAAGAAATAATTTTACTTAAGTTACTTAAGAACCTGAAATAGTATTATTCACTTAACCTCATTTTGAATTGTGGTCGCTGTCAAAAGTGTGTTAAACGTCATCGTGAATCACTTTTTAATCGCAGTGTGATTTTATTTAAAACCGATACACCACATCTTTATATGACTTTTGTTCACACTTTGTAAACAAAGGAAGATTCGAAGAACGGAATTTGTATAAGGGTGGCGTCACACTTGCAAACGACTGCAAATTATTTAACAAACAGAAAACATTTGAATTTGAGAATTTTAACAAATCATCAGAACAGAGACATGGGCTGTAGGTAAGGTGGACAAAAGCTACGGAAAGTGTTAGATGAGCAATTTTACAAGAAATACGTTAAATAAATAGTTATGCCAACTCCGCTAATGAATTTCTGACAAACTACCAAATCAAGGTTATTTACAGTGATCTCTGTAAAAATGAAATGCAATTTATATATTGCATCGGTTTAATAAAGGGAGAAAACATGTTTAAACTTTTTCCTACTAAAAGTTAAGGAAAAAAACGACACAGTGCAATGTGAACGCGTCCTAATATAAGAATTATGTTGAAAAGAGTCATGGCCGTGCCCACGTTTATGCGTGACGTCACAATAACTGTTAAATTTCGTCAATTTTATTCGATAAGTAAACAAACTACTATTGCAAATTGATGACTGTTGTATATATAATAAGTATAGGATAGCACATTAAAAAATTTGCATAGGAGAAATAAGCCAGAACTTAATGAAACGTTTACAACAACATAAAAACTATTCAAAAAATTCGAGGCAATTTAAAACTATGATTGCGGAGCATATTTATACTTTAAAACACAATGTGGACTTTTCTAACCCGACAGTACTACAATTCGAACAAAATTTATTCAAACGAAGAATTATAGAATGATCTTTTTAAACTATTTACAGCAATAAAACAATAAATAATCGGAATGAACTTAACACGCTGTGCGACACAAATCTCTTTTATTTAGATAGTATTCCAAATTTCTCACAAACAATAAAAACACGTGCAAAGGATTCGCAATTCGTTCCACAC
>NW_020539726.1:39739020-39762731 GCF_003426905.1 Ctenocephalides felis | reverse complement strand
TGAATTATGGAATAAATAAATTATTATTGAAATTGGATATGTATGAAGTTTGTGTCACGATGTTTGTCCTGAATGTACTTCTAAACTACTGAACCGATTTTAAATTTTATTTAATCACCGTGTGCGTATATATCCAACTTAAGTAATAAGCTAGATATAAAGTCACTTTTTATATTTGAAGTATTAAAATTTTAGAAATTTCAATTAATTTTGACAGATGAATTTTAAGAAAACAAGGCACTGCAAAATGAGTTGTAAATATATTTATATTTATATATATTAGGGTGGTCCCTAATATGAACATTTTTGATTTCCTTGCTCCCAAGGGTTCAAATGGTTCCAAATTGATAAAAAACAATTCTCTGAAAGTTTTAGCTCTTAATATTGTCTTTTAGATATTCAGCGCAATTCAATCAAACTTTGGATGGAAATAGCATGGAAAAACTTTTAAAAATTTAAAAAATGTTTTTTAGCTGTAATTTAGCGAGCAAATAAATAAATTAAACATATTCATTTGTCGCTAAGTTATACGTAAAACATTTTTTTTAAATTTCCAAATTTTTTTTCATGCTATTTCCATACAAAGTTTGATTGAATTGCGCTCTATCTAAAAGTTAATATAAAGAGCTAAAACTTTGAAAGAATTGTTTTTTATCAATTTGGAACTATTTGAGCCCTTGGGAGCAAGGAAATTCGAAAATGTCCATATTAAGGACCACCCTAATATATATATATATATATATATTTTTATATATAAGTTTATATATTATTGCATCAAGTGGCAAACTTCACTTTTAGAAAGCGTTTTTTTAACACGAAACGCGTAAATATTTGAATTGTAAATTTGTTGAAAATTTTGCAATACGTATATGTGCAAATTAATTCATAATTAATACGGAAAAATGAATTTTTATTTAAATACGTTCTTGTAAAAAATAGATTGCGGTAAATAAAACGTCGGTATGATTTGACAGTTGAGTCAAAATGGCGTCGGCGTTTGACAGTTGTTATTAATTATTATGTTAAATTATTTACTTACTTCAAAAATACTCAAGAGTGTTTTATTTAATTATTAAATTCAACGAATAAAGAATCAAAATAGATAAAAGTTAAAACGTAAATAAAATATTCGAATTTAATAGTTGACAATTATCATTATAGTTACATAATTTTGACAGTTGTTTGAAAATGACGTCGGATTTTGACAGTTGTTATTATTATTTATATTATATTATTTACTTATTTATTTTATCATAATCAATAGTAATTCATAATTAATGAAATTAATTTAAAAAAATTATAGATTACTGTTGACGTGTAAATGAATCATTAGAATTTTACAGTTAAATATGCCAAATAATTTTGACAGTTGTTTCAAAATGGCGTCGGGGTTTAACAGTTATTATTATTTAATATGTATTTATTTATTTGTTAATACTCAAAAGTATTTCATAATTAATAAAATTAACTAAATAAAAATTGCAATAGATTACTGTTGATAAGAAATAAATGATTAGAATTTAACAGTTAGTTATATTATATAATTTTGACAGTTGTTTCAAAATGGCGTCGTGATTTGACAGTTGTTATTTTTTAATATTTATTTATTTGTTAATACTCAAATGTGTTTTATAATTAATACGTTTAACTAATTAAAAATTGCAATAGATTACTATTGACAAGTAAATAAATCATTAGAATTTTACAGTTAAATGTCATCTAATTTTGACAGTTCTTTCAAAATGGCGTCCAAATTAATACTAAGTAGTATTTGATAATTAACCGAAATAATTAAAAAAAATTGCAATAGCAATTACTGTTCACATGTAAATAAATTATTAGAATTTCACAGTTAAATATAATGTAATGTAATTTTGACAGTTATTTGTTATATTATTTTTTTAAATTAATACCCAATAGTATTTGATAATCAATCGAATTCATTAAAAAAATTAATAGACTGCAGTTGACAAATAAAAAAATTCTGATAGTTGTTTCAAAATGGTGTCGTGATTTGACAGTTGTTATTATTTATCAGTAGAAACTTATTTTACTATTCTATGTCTTTATGTAAGTTTGCTCATCAGTAGAGTTTTATTTTTATAATTTTAATCTTATATTTAAGTTTGCTCGTCAGTAGAGTCCATTTTTCATATTATTGTCCTACATTTGAGTTTGTTTGTCAGTAGAGTCCTATTTTCTTAATCTTTATATTGAACTTCAGTTTGCGAGTCAATAGAGATTTTTTTATAAGTTTTGTATTTCAATTTGCTCTTCAGTAGAATTCTGTTCTGCTCTTTTATGTAGCTATTTAAATAAAAAATAAATTTTAAATGAAAGGGATGAAATTACCAACAATAATTTACATAGAGATAGAGATAGAGATTTTTATTATATATTTTGTATTTCAATTTGCTCGTCAGTAGAGTCCAGTTCTTCTCTTTTATGTAGCTATTTAAATAAAAAATAAATTTTAAATGGAAGGGATGAAATTACCAACAATAATTTATATAGAGATAGAGATAGAGATTTTTATTATATATTTTGTATTTCAGTTTGCTCGTCAGTCGAGTTCTTTTCGTTTTATGTAGATATTTAAATAAAAAATAATAAATGAAAGGGATGAAATTACCAACAATAATTTATATAGAGATAGAGATAAAGATTTTTATTATATATTTTGTATTTCAATTTGCTCGTCAGTAGAGTCCTGTTCTGCTCTTTTATGTAGCTATTGAAATAAAATATAAATTTTAAATGAAAGGGATGGAATTACCAACAATAATTTAAATTATATATATATATATATACATTTCGTATATTTATACAAAATCTACGCATTTACTAACAAAAACGGGTGAACGACCTCGTCCATTACGAGCGACAAGGACAGAACGTTGTTTATATCGTTGTCTCGCTTTCTCGCCCTGTGCGCATACAGAACCACTTTTTATACGCTCTCTGCCATAATTTCTACATTTATATATATATATATATATATATATATATATATATATATATATATATATATATATATAAGAAGAGGAATATCTAGGTATTACTACCTCCTAGTAATTTTCTTACTGTGGGTCCCTTTTATGCTGAATCGTATAATTATATCACAAATATACTCGTATACATATACACATATATATATATATATATATATATATATATATAAATCTAAAAGTTTCTATTTCGCAGCTGTGCGAAGGGAATCTACCTGAGACTTATACATTTCACTGTCTTAAATTATATAACACTAAAACTATTAATTACATTTTCTATGAAATATATGTTCAGTTGTATTAATAGTCCTAACAAGTTTTTATTATGTTAATTAAATTATGTTTAAGTCTCTATCAACTGTCAAAACTAACCTCGAAATGGTATAAATATCAAAATAACTTTAGTCCGACTTCACGCCTATTTTATTTATAAGTAGCTAATGTTTAAACCGCTTGAAGTTATCTGCTCAGTGTTAGTGTTGCCATATAGGATTAAACATGTCACTGCGGAATTGCTATAGCGCTTAAATAACATTTTGAACCAAATAAGTGTGACCTTGAAACCGAGAATAGACTTATTTATAAATAAGAAATAATATGAAGTACGACTGTTTATTTGCAAAAAAAATAGAAAAGAGTGCGCGTAAGGTTGAAGTAAAACCTTTTTGCTTTTGTACAAGATGACTATTAAGTCAAAAGTAAATTCTTTATTTAATAATTTAAAATAATATTTATTGGTAATCTGATAACATTATTATTGAATATTGAATATGGACTATTGAATAATGTCAACTACCATACTAATATTTTCAAACAATAAATTAATTACTTTAATATGATATGATTACTGAAGCTTGAGACATAGATTCATGAGAATTAAATTGTCGCCAAGACTTTGAGAATTATTCTTTGTTAAATTTATTTTACATACATTCATTGACTGTTTGTTTTTTTGACTATTTCGCTGGCGATACAGTCTCATTCTTTGAGCAGCTGTAGTATGTGCCTTGTCTATAAAAATTATTTCTAAAATATATAGTGACCACGAATAATACTAATTACTTCAATAAACTTACGTTTCTTACATGGATTTTTCATTTGTTTTATTATGATTATTTTTGGGGGACAGGATAGAATTTTTATTTTATATTTAGATTAAGGCATTTTTTATCAACTCAAATTTTGTACTACTATTTAACCTTAAGATCTAATGACATTCCGAACAATATGCTTCACGCTTTGACTCAAAGAACCCTCTCACGCGACACGACGACCAATCACAATCGACCCGTACAGAAAAGTTATCATCGAGAGCGATTGACGAACAGTTCGGGCGTAACGGTCTTCCGTTGCATTTTCACCGATTTACACCCAAGTTGCCTAAAAAAATTAGTTTTACTAAAATCCAATCAAATCGATTTCCAATTGAATTAAATCTTTTAAATAGACTAAATTATAATTATACTAGCAAACCCGACGAACTCCGTTTCGCCACCAAGATGGTTTCGTGAGAAAGATGAAGAAATTTTTTGTTTGTTTTATATTTAAAAAGAAAAAAAAATGATTTTATTACACAACAATAATGAATTTATTTCGAATACAAAAATGAAGTGTTTTTTAGTTGAACTTGTCTAAGTAAATGAAAGTGAATCCGCAAATTATCTGTTTCGTTGAAGTGCACTTTGGTAAACCACATTTTTTGTTTTTTGATCTGACGTTAATACCAACAAAGCGGATGGTTTTCCAACTCGTGAACAGGCAACGTATAACTGCCCATGTGAAAAACAATGATTTTCTAAATAATCTATTTGAAATTTATCCCGAAAACACTAAGCTATTGGCTTTGAGACTTGTTATTGCGAACGCAAGGCGAACTGGAAATTGCAATCGTTTGGAATCAAACGGAAGACCAGTCGGAATCATTGGTATGTCACCAAATCGCCAGCAATTTTTGATTGAATGGTGAAATCAGTGCGTGTAATCACTATTCTTTGCGGCAAGAATTGCTCGTTGACTTAACCAAGCATAATTCTGATAATCTCTCTAATGTCATCACTCGAATTTTTAATTACGGTGCGTGAAGTTCCAGCAATTTGCATTAAGGCACGATGCCATACCACCACTAGTTTAAAGTTGCTACTATATTATTACTGCTATGTATGTCAAAAAAACAGCAGTAATTTAATTCCAACAGCTGTTGACAGGTTTACGATTCAACTGGTGTCCTGTATTTGTCGAATACAATATTGACAATAATCGGTCGGAGGGTCGCGCAGGAATTCGGTTTGCATCAGCTGAGTGCCACTAACACTAAACACGACACACAACCGCACACAAATAAACAGATCTCGTTGTATGTATGTATGTATGTATGTATGCATGTATGTGCGAATAGAGAGATCTGTGTGTGCGAGGGAGCGAATCAGAAGATCTCTGCGTGGATAAAAGATAAACTAGTGGGGCACATGGCATCGTGCCTTAAGGCAAATTGCTGGAACTTACCGTACCAAAAATTATTATTTTTTTAAAAACGATTAACATTTTTGAAACAAATTTACTTCGAAAAAATTATATTTTCGAGAAACAATATTTTTTTTTACTTTTTTTTTTTTTTTAAGAAAATGTAATGCATAGAGACGAAATATCGAAGCGCGTAAGCGCCGCGTTGCCGTCTAACGCATAAACTTTGGTACGGAACCCATAGGAATGTAAATAAAATTTATACTTATTGTTAAAATCTCTATAAAATATCTGATAATTTGATGTGCATATGTCTAATGATCATTTTTGACCGCATTTTTATTTACTTTTTTTATTAGATCTCCGAAACTACTAGACCTGCCTTCATGAAAATTTCACACACACACACACATGCATCCATTTTTTCTAAGGTATGCCAAAATGTTCAGAAACCTTTGAAACGTAAAGATATATAAAAATTTTCATTTTCGATTTTTTGCGATTACTATAACTTATCATACGGGAAGTTAATAAAAAATAATAAAACCTAGAAAATGTTTTATAAATACCAATGAGTATATAATTATACAAATGAGATCTTTCAGAGCACAATGTTTGAGAAAAATATGCCAAAAAGTGCATTTTCATATTAACATTTCAGAAAAGTTGATATTTTGAGTTTCTAGTAACACTTGCGATCCGTTTAATAACGTTTTTGGGTATAAATATAACTACTTACGGCAATTTATTCATAATTAAATAATATTTACGTAAAACATCATATTAAACGTAATTGAACATCATCTGTCAAAAACGTTTGACATTTGACGTATTAGCCGCCGTCCATTGTTTTATTTAAATTACGCTTCTACAAAAAAGTTCAAATTAAAAATGTAAAGTTTGTACGCGATTTTGAAATAATATCTCACCTTTCCGACAACCTACTGATTGGCACGAATTTTTTGAGACTAAGACTGGCTAAATCGGTTTAAACGTTTTTCGAGTTTTAGCGGATCATTTTATCGACCTCCATATAAGATTAATTAAACTAGTGATGCATGGCATGTTGCCTTAAGGCAAATTGCTAGTACTTTCCGTGCCGTAATGAAATGTTCGAGAAATTTTAAACGTTTTCAAATATATTATTACAAATACTGTAACTTTCATTATTTTTGCCATCTTGTTATATCTGAGCAAATCAAATGTGAATCATATTAAATGCTTTCAAATAGATTTGTGAAAACATATTGGTTACAATTAACAGATAGTATAAGGAGCCCAAAAAAAATTTCATATAAATATAATAAACAAAGCAATGTCCCATTTTTGCGCATTATTTTATACCTCTGTCAGTGCGATCGAGAAACTTGTTGAATCACTCGTATTAAAAATAAATGCAACAATAGAATAGGAGCCGCCGCTGTTTCTTGCATGTGCACACAAATAAATCCATCTATTGTGCATTCTGTATTTTGTATATGATTCACCCTACATATTGCGCATCATACAAAAGGTCCGTGCCCTACACGACGTGCACGTGCAATGCACATACACACGGAAAAACCGGCAACTTGACATAGGCTAACTTCACATATATGGAATTATAGACACACTTCAGATGTGTAAGAAATACATGAGCAACTTCAAATAGGTATAAACTAACTTCAGATGTGTGAGAAATTGGCTATGTGCGAAGGCATGGAAGGGGAAGTCAAATCGACCAAAGCGTTCGTAGTGGCTAACTTGGAGCACTAAAAGGGGCTATTATAAACAAAATTTTAAACAAAAACACATAAAATATTTATTTATTTCAAATTTAAATAAGATAATTAAAAATGAACCACCATGTCTGTTGTGTAGTGGGTGTAGAAATACCAGCAGAAAAAGTGACTGCAAATTCTATACATTTTCTACAGCTAAGTGGAAAGAAAATCAACGGGAAAAGTGGATCGCAGCGGTTAGAAGAAAATAAAGTAAGTATCATAACCTTATTGTTATAAAAATACCATTTGGAGTATTATGAATAGTTGTAAAATTGTTATGTTTAGAAAAAGAAAAAATATAAGTCCATAAATTGTTGTATTATCAAATTAATGCTTACTCTAAAAAATGTTTTGTAAAACAATGTAATTAATACAAGCCTGAAATAATGAAAAATACATATTTATATATTGTATATTGATTATGTATAACTATTATCTATATATTAATTACATTTTATTATATAATATTTGTAATTTTATGATTAAAAGAAAAATAAAAGTTATCACATAGAAAAAAATAAATGTTTATTTTGCAAACAGTTTAATTAATACAATGCTGAAATAATGCGAAATATATATTTGTAGTGTTGATGGATCACCGTGGGTTCCCAAGCCCTATGATCGCATTTGCAGTGAATCGGTCGAGGTATTGAGTCCTACCTACTTGTCAACTTGGTCTTGTCTTTATAATAATGTCTAAATTATGTCTTTATAATAGTGTCTAAGTCTTTAGCTTGACCAAAAAAATGAGTAAATTAATTTATTATTTACTTATTCTATTGATAAAATACTATTTATCATTATTATATTGTTTTTATTGAGAACTATTCCGAGATTATGACATAAGCTTTGAGGCACTTAACCTTAAAATTATTTACTGCATTTCTTTATTTAATTAATCATTATACTTAACTATGTTTTAAGTACGTTGAAGTAAATTTAATAATTTCAATAAACATTCAGCGTTCACATTATTACTGTATCTTGTTTATTATTATTTATAACAATTATTTAATATCTTTTTTCTTTAACAAACATGTAAAACCCATGAAAACCACACACTGATAGCCCCAATTGGTTCATATTTATTACGGCGCTGCATGGGCGCTGCAGTCACGCTCGGAGCGAATAGAAATACATGGGCAACTTCACATAGGTATAGGCATTTACATCTAGACAACTTCGCATGTGTATGAAATTGATATCGATAACTTCAGATGGTTATGATTTATATAGGAAAGTTTACTTGAATATCATGGATTTTTTCAAGATATCTTGTTTTTCGTAGTTGTTTAATTACGACGTTTCGGAATTGGATAAGTTCCATCATCAGGTTTTTTATGTCAAAAACATTTTTTTTATATTGTTGAATTTTTTTTTAATATTGAAGATTATAGAATATTAAATATATATATATATATATATCTACATAGATATATATATATATATAAAAATAAGTTGGGTTTTCCTTCCTGACGATATAACTCCAGAACGCACGAACCGATTTCGACAATTTTGCATTCGTTGGTCTCGGGCTCCGCAAGGTTTATAGCTAAGAAAATTAGTTGTGCACGGCATCGTGCCTTAATGCAAATTGCTGGAACTTCACACGCCGTAATTAAAAATTCGAGTAATGACATTAGTGAGAATTATCAGAATTATGCTTGGTTAAGTCAACGAGCAATTCTTGCCGCAAAGAATAATGTTGTACAAGCACTGAATTGCACCATTCAATAAAAAATTGCTGGCGAGTTGGTGACATACCAATGATTCCGACTGGTCTTCCGTTTGACTTCAAACGATTGCAATTTCCAGTTCGCCTAGCGTTTGCAATAACAAGTCGCAAGGCCATTGGCTTAGTGTTTGCGGGATAAATTTCAAATAGATTATTTAGAAAATCATTGTTTTTCACATGGGCAGTTATACGTTGCCTCACGAGTTGAAAAACCATCCGCTTTGTTTGTGCTAACGTCAGACCAAAAAACAAAAAATGTGGTTTACCAAAGAGCACTTCAATGAAACGGATAATTTGCGGATTCACTTTCATTTACTTAGAGAAGTTCAACTAAAAAATACTTCATTTTTGTGATCGAAATAAATTCATTACTGTTGTGTAATAAAATCAAAATTTCCCTTTTCAAATATAAAGCAAACAAAAAATTTCTTCATCTTTCTCACGAAACCATCTGGTGGCGAAACGGAGTTGGTCGGGTTTGCTAGTGTATATATATATATATATATATATATATATATATATATATATGTTATATATTTATATATTTACTTTTTGGTCTTGTATTTCAGTTTGCTCGTCAGTAGAGTTCTTTTTTCTATTTTTTATCTTGTATTTGAGTTCGCTCGTCAGTACAGTCCTTTTTTCTACTTTTTCGTGTTGTATTTGAGTTTGCTCGTCAGTAGAGTCCTTTTTTCTTCTTTTTCGACTTGTATTTCAGTTTGCTCGTCAGTAGAGTCCTTCTTATTATTTTGTTATTTTTTAATTTGCTCGTCAGTAGAGTCCTATTTTTATTCTATGTCTTCTATTATTGCCATGTCAGTCACATGTGTCTGACGCTAAGAATTTGAATTTGAATTTCATCAGAGCCCATGTTTCTGATCCGTACAGAGTTATGTAATTATTACTACTATTTCCTATTTGCTATTTTTAATTAAAATAATAAATCCTAAATTGCAAGTGAAATTCTGATTTTTGACCGTCAAATGGCATTTTTCAAAGCATTTTCTAGAGCTTCCAAATCGCTGGGCCTGCCATTGCAAAACCCTAATAAATTCTTCAATACGTTAATACAAATGAATTGCTTTTTGAATCATCAAATCGGACGCTTCGTTCTCACAAACTTTCCGTAGGGTAGTTATAGTAATGGGCTAACAATCGAAAATTGTTGCTACTGCTTGGGCGAAGCGACTAGGGCGGATGCAGAGCACATCATCATGGAGTGTAAACGTTGGGAAAAGGGCAGACAAAAACTATGGGAGAAATAATTAAACAAAAATCTCCCTTCCAATTAATTTTATAACAGTGAGACAGATACAATTATATGGAGCTCTTTATATTTACATCAAATGTAATAATATAAAATTATAAATGCAATTATACATAAAACAATGATATTTAAGGATGCATATTTCACGTTTATAAAGCCAATAAAAATAAAAAAAAAAAAAAAAAAAAAAAAAACAATGAAAAGGGTTTCTGAATATTTTGGCATACATCAGAAACAATGGCAGACATCAGAAATCCGCATTTTTTCGTCCACGTTTTCGGGTGCACGGATCAACCGATTTGAATGATTACAGAGCTAGGTAATTATTACTATTATTAATAAAATAATAAATCCCAAATAGCAAGTGAAATTCCCCAGTGCCTTGTATTAGCGAAAACGCTCTAGCTACAGGTCAATAAGAGTCATACCAAAAGACAAGGACAGACTCATACAGACACCGCTTGCGTGCGACAAGGACGGAGCAATAGATTGTAATCCGTGTGCGACAGAGATACACGCATTTGTTATTGTTGCCGTCTTTTTCGCTCGCAGGAAGAATTCTGATACAGTTTCTCAAATTGTTAACAAAACACAGGTTCTCAAAGTAATAAAAAACTATGCAAATTTCTATTTATGTTGTGTTAACATAATTTCATTTTTGATTAATGGTGATAAATATTGTGTGTGAAAGAATAGAAAGTTGAAATAGAAAGTGTTTGCGTTAAAATGCAGTAATGGTGTCGATTTCTAGCCGAGTTTTTTTTGGAATGACGAATTAAATATTATATATATATATATATATATATATATATAATATATATATATATATTATATATATATATATCTACTGACGAGCAAACTGAAACACAAGACAAAAAATAGAAAAAAGAACTCTACTGTCGAGCAAACTGAAATACAAGATAAAAAATAGAAAAAGGGACTCTACTGACGAGCAAACTGAAATACAAGTCGAAAAAGTAGAAAAAAGGACTCTATTGACGAGCAAACTGAAATACAAGAAAAAAATAGAAAAAGGACTCTACTGACGAGCAAACTTGAATAAGACAAAAAAAGAAAAAAAGGACTCTACTGACGAGCAAACTCAAATACAAGACAAAAAATAGAAAAAAGGACTCTACTGACGAGCAAACTGATATACAAGACCAAAACTAGCTGTAAGTGGAACTCTGTCTTGAGGCAATTATGGCATCGTGCCTTAAGGCAAATTGCTGGAACTTCCCGTACCGTAACGAAATGTTCGAGGAATACTGAATGTTTTCAAATAGATTATTATAAATATTGTAACATTGTCTAATATTTATAAGAATTATATAAACTGAATTGCAAAGTTGAAATTATTTGTTCAAAGTATATTAGAACTATAGTCAGAATTAAAAATAAAATCTGAAATATTTTCGATATACAAAAAACTAAAAAAAAAAAAAAAAAAAAAATGGGAACAAAATTTTTTTTTCCAAAATCAATTATTTTGTTAAGACAAGCAGAAAGTTCTTTGAATCATTTAAATCGGACGCTTAGTTCTCTCAAAAATTGCCATTTTTTACATATTTAGCTCCGTATCTTCAAAATGGCTGGGCCTGCCTTTGCCAAAAACTAATAAACACTTCTCTCAATCATTACTAATTGAATGTTTTTTAGATAATTCAAATCGGATACTCCGTTCTCTCAAAAATTCGATTTCTATTTTCTGCACTCTTTGCTCCGTATCTCCGAAACGGCTGGACCTGCCTTTGCCAAAAACTAATCAGCTCTTTTCCCTATCAATAGGAATCGAATGTTTTTTGAACCATTCAAATCGGTTGATCCGTGCGCCCTGAAACGTGACTGGAAATTTGTATCCATACATACATACATACACACACACACACACACACACACACATCCATTTTTTCTGAGGTATGCCAAAACGTTCAGAAACCTTCAAAACGTCGAGAAATGTAAAAAATTTCAATTCCGATTTTCGGCCCATTACAATAACTTACCCTACGGGAAGTTAAAAAAGGACTCTACTGACGAGCATGACAAAAAAGTAGAAAAAAGGACTCTACTGACGAGCAAACAGAAATACAAGACGAAAAAGTAGAAAATAGGACTCTATTGACGAGCAAACTGAAATACAAGACGAAAAATAGAAAAAAGGACTCTACTGACGAGCAACTTAAAATATGAAAAGAGGACTACTGACGAGCAAACTAAATAGTAAAACAATAATAGGAAAAAAGAAAAATAACCCAAAATATTTAAAATACTAGCAAACGACATGAGGAATTTTTAATGAACTATTTGAGTAGCATCTTAAAAAATTAAAAAAGGACTCTACTGACAAGCAAACTGGATCTTGGCTTAAGTAAAAATATAGGATTCTACTTACAAGCAAATTAAATAGCAGCATAAAATATAAAAAGAGGACTCTATACTGACGAAGAAAGTAAAATACAAGAAAAAAAATGAAAAGGGGACTCTACTGACGAGTAAAGGACTCTACTGACGAGAAAACTGAATCTTGGCTTACGTATAAATAGAGAATTCTACTTACGAACAAATTAATTAGCAATCTAGAAGACATAAGAAGGACTCTTAGTCAAAATAGCAAAGGGACTCTACTGACGAGCAAAAGACATGAGAATCTATTAATAAACAATTTAAATACAAACAACATAAAAAGAAAACACCACTGATTCCAAAATTTCAATCCTCAAAAAACCTGTAAAATAAATATAAGCAGGATTATATTGCGACGAGAGTTATTACAACTTTTTACTTCTAAAACTTTTTATTCGATGCCTTATATCTCCTCTTTCAGTTCCCTGTACTTATTTACCTATTAAAAAAAATAATGCACCATAAAGTGTACATCAGGCAACACTTGTTTGTTTTTCTTATATTGGGACTACTTGTTACTATATTCAGAGTGATGAATGTCAAAAATTTTCTTTTCACTTAAAACTTTATAATTCATTTGTATTTGAAAAAGTTTTTGATAAATATTTATTAACGAACAAATAACTAAATGATAATACGAACTTAGTGTCGAAACGTATAGAATAAATATTATAATTATTTATTCTATTATTTTTTTACTAAAGAAATTTATTCTTATATTTCTCAAATTATTTCGATTTATATTTATAAAAAATATTTCTCGATTTTATTCTGACCCTACGACATTCATATAACAAAAGGACCCTTATCAGTTTTCTTTAAACATTTTTTTTACATTCACAACACAAGAAAGGGCCATTCAATTATATATTTTTATTTAAAGAATTATAATAAAGCGTTCGATAGCGATACAAAGGCTATATGCGACCCCCTATCGGCCGCGCGAGGAAACAGAAGAAAGCTTTTGGTTCGGATATTGGGGTGACTTCTTTTGTTCGATGAGAAAGTATTGGGGATGATCGAATTATAAAGAAAGTACATTAATAATAATAATAATAATAATAATAATTGTATTATTATTATTATTCATCTATTTTTTATATTTTTGTTAAGCAAACTGAAGTACACGACAAAAATAGAGAACACTACTAACAAGCAAACAATAAAATTATGCAAAATTAATTTTACAATTTATTATGTAACATTTAACATAAATTTGGATATAACTAGATGAAAAATAAAAAAAACATTTTTGTCATGTACGTTCTTCCTTAGAGTCCATGCCTCTGATCCATAGAGAGTATTTTTTTAAGTTTCTGTCTTTTAAAAAGGACTCTACTAACCAGCAAACTGAAATACCAAGCAAAAATTAGTACTACTGACAAGCAAACTGAAATAAAAGTAAAAAAATAGCAAAAGGGACTCTACTGACAAGCAAACTCAAATGTAAGACATCAAATAAAAAACAGAACTGTACTGTCAAGCAGAAAAGACTCTACTGACGAGCAAATCTAAATTCACATTACAAAAAACAACATTCCACAATTAAATAACAACTTAAAGTGGATTGTACTGATAAGCAAATTGAAATTCACTAGACAAAATAAAAAGGGACTCTACTGACGAGCAAATTTAAAAATGAGAGAAAATAATAAAAAGGACTCTACTGACGAGCAAACTAAAAAATAAGATCAAATAATGAAAAGGACTCTACTGACGAGCAAACTAAAAAAAATAAATGAAGTAAAAATAATTCAAACTTATCAAAAATGTTTGTTTAGAAAATATTTAGTTTTAAAATATTAAAAAGTATCTACAAAAACTTCAAATCAAATAATCTAAAGATCCCAAACTGTCAAACTGCCAAAAATAAATTTTCCGACCATTTCAAATTTATCATTTTTTAAAATAATTTTGAATTTTGAAAAATTTAAAAAAATCTAAATTTAAAGTAAACGAAAAGAAAATAAACTAAACGAAAATATTTAGATACTAAAGAAATTCATTAAATGTAAATTAAAAAGACTACCATTTATTATTATTATTATTGGTATTTAGCCTTGAGGCAAGTTACATGAACTTTCCGATATGTGTAAATAATCGACTTAATCAATAAAAAATGAATTAATTTATGAGCGATTAAAAGTATTTCGAGTGGATTTTTTACACATCATTTAAAACGAACACGTTAACTCGGAGTATTTTCTAAAAGCAAATTTTCACAAATCAATAATTTTTATAATTGAACCAGTTTTCGTAGGACTTTTTATATTAGTATGTTCATTAAGACCACGTACTAAGTAAATCGTCTAATTTTAATTTTAACAAACGTAAAAAAAGCTACTCATTTTCTCAAACTATGATGAATTTTTAAAATTAAACCACTTGTGAGGCCGTAATATTACAGTAAGTTCTATAAGACCATGAAATACATCGCCAAAAAAAGTTCCATGAAAATCCGCTTAATTTTTTTTTTCAACAGTTAATTACAAGAAAACGGCTCGGTAGAATTTCATCTAAAATTAATCAGTATCATTCCCAATTAATATCTCTAGAACAGTTTTTGTTTTTTTTAATTGATTCAGTAGAATGAGCTTAAATGTGGACGAAAAGTTTAACATTTTTTTCCAAATTACAAGGAAACGGCTTGGCAGATCGTCGCACAAGACTGAGAAACGATAGTCTTCATCGAGATACATCGAGTGGCTTTTAAATTTTTGAAATCGGTTCAGGCGTTTTTGAGAAAACGTCGATTTACGGTAAAAAATCTGGAGGAACCTATCCTATGAATATCAGCATCTCGAATTTTTCGACGAAAATCGCATATTTGGGTCATACTATGTTTTAAGTCATTCTGAATCGTTAGAAAAATACATGTAATAATTTGAAAAGTTTCTTCACAATTTTCTACATTTGCCATCAAATAAATACAAAGTATATAACTTTGCTAAAGTGTTTTTTTTAATTTAATATTAAAAGTTTTATCTTGGAATGTCTTATAATTTTCACTTCATGGAAAGCAGCTACGCCCATATTTGTACTGACCCGCCCTTGCTCTACATTTTCCGAACGAGCACTCTGTGTAAAATCTTTATCTAACACATTTATACATACACACATAATATATATATATATATATATATATATATATATATATATAATGCAATAGTTGCACATTAGTTAGATAAGTGTTACCAGTGTCGGTGTCGGTGTTGGTGTTGCCAGATGTATGTCAGCGGGTCACCGGCTAGAGCGCTGACCTAAATTTCGCATCGAAAATGGAATTTAACATTTCGTAACTGCAAATCCGAGCACAAGTGCGTTTCAGATGAATTCGAATAGAAAGGCTGAATTTTTCATTAGTCATACAAACACACCGTCAGCCAATTCGTTGAATTGATAAAATGAATCAGTATTGACTGCACCGGTCATTTCGACACTTGATATGTGTCATCATTCAGCAAATCTGAAATAATTACAAAAAATAATATATTTGAAGAAGTAAAATATGCCTGAAAAAAATAACAACAAGGTTAAAAACATTTTTCATGTAAAATTTAATAGAAAAACCGCAAAACAACGAAAACAATTTTTTTTTCAAAATTATAAGAATAAAATAAAAAAGAGAGAAAACGTATCTGAAAAAAAATTTTAAATTGAATTTTTGAAAATTTTTAATACATTTGGAAAATTTGAGTATTAAAAATATTATCTGTTTTGAAAATACAGAGGTTTTTTTGAAAACCAAAATTTCTTGAATTTGTTTTGAAATTTTTGAAATTATTTGAAACATTTTGATACTCATTCATATCGATTGATTCAAATTACAAAATATCTGATTTGCATGTTGTTTGCTGGAATTTTTCGTACCGTACATATATTTTTTTAAAAGAACAGAACAAATAAATTATATTTTTATCCATAATTTTGATTTTTTTTTTGAACATTTTGGAAAATATTGAGAACGTTTGCAAAATTTTAATATTGGAAAAAATACTGTCTATTTTGAAAATACTGTTTTATTTGAAAACTAAATTTTTTTAATTTGTTTTTGAAAATTTTGAAAATTATGGAAAGTTTTTGATACCCTTTCATCTCGATTAATCCAAATTACAACTAATGGTGCATGGCATCGTGCCTTAAGGCAAATTACTGGAACTTTCCGTACCGAACATATATATATTTTTTTAAAAGAACAGAACAAATAAATTATATTTTTATGCATAATTTTTAATTTTTTTAACTTCCCGAAGGAGAAATCAAATTCATCAAAAAATTCGATTCGCTAATTTTATGTTTTCTCGACGTTTCAAGCCATTCTGAATAGAATGAGACCGAATTTGGAAAAAGTATGTGTGTGTGTGTGTGTGTATGTGAACAGATTTTTTGCCGTAAATCGACGTTTTCTCGAAAACGGCTGGGTCGATTTCAAAAATTTAAAAGCCATTCGATGTATCTCGACGAGGACTATTGTGTGTCAGTTTTGTGCGACGATCGGCCAAGCCGTTTCTTTATAAATGGCAGAAAAGTGAAAAATTTTTCGTCTACGTTTTAGCCCGCAATTCTGAATCGATTTTGAAAATTCAAAAACCGTTCGAAAGATATTGGTTGGGAATCGTGCTGATTAGTTTTTGGTAGAGATCGGCCGGGCCGTTTTCTTGTAATAAAGTTTTTTAAAAAAAAATTTCGACGATTTTTATGATTATTTTTTTGGCGATAGATACCATAGTCTTCTAGATCATACTAAAATATTACGGCCCTACGACAACAGGTTCAGCTTTAAAAATTCGTCAAAGTTTGCAAAAATCAGTATGGTCTTTTTGGCATTTGTCAAAATTAGACTTTTGATCGACGTTTTCTCAAAAACGCCTGAACCGATTTTAGAAATTTAAAAGCCATTTGATGTATTTCGGTGAGGACTATCGTTTGTCAGTTTTGTGCAACGATCTGCCAAGCCGTTTCTTTGTAATTTGAAAAAAAAGTGTTAAACTTTTCGTCCACATTTAAGCTCATCCTACCGAACCGATTTTAAAAAATCAAAAATTGTTCGAAAGATAATAGTTGGGAATGGTACTGATTAATTTTAGGTTTTTTTTAAGTAGGATTAATGACGTATATTATTTACACATTTTTTTGATTAAGTCGATTATTTACACATATCGGGAAGTTCATGTAACTTGCCTCAAGGCTAAATACCAAACCAACTAGTTTGAATTTTTTTTTGAAAATTTTTGAAAGTTTTTGATACTCACTCATATACATTGATTTAAATTACAAAATATCTGATTTGCATATTATCGTTAAGGTAAATTGCTGGAACTTTCCGTACCGTAAATTAAAATTTTTAAAAGCACAGAACAAAAAAATATATTTTTTCCAGCATTTTGAATTTTTTTCTTAATATATTTGGAAATTTTGAAAACATTTGAAAAATTTGATTATTGAAAAAACATATTGCCTTCTTTGAAAATACGGATTTTTTTTGGAAACCCAAATTTATTGAATTTGAATCTCAGAAAAAAATCGATGTGTGTGTGTTTTGTATGTCGGCGTTTTTTCGTCCACGTTTTCGGGCGCACGGATCAACCGATTTGAAATAGTCAAAAATCATTCGATTTCCATTGATAGGAAGATGTGCTGATTAGTTTTTGGCAAAGGCAGGTCTAGCCGTTACGGAGATACCGAGCAAAGAGTGCAGAAAATACAAATCGAGTTTTTGAGAGAATGGAGTATCGGATTTGAATGATCTAAAAAACATTCAATTTGTAATGATTGGGAGAAGAGGTCATGATTAGTTTTTGGCAAAGACAGGTCCAGCCATTTCGGAGATACCGAGCTAAACGTGCAAAAAACGGCTGTTTTTGAGTGAACTAAGCGTCCCCGATTTGAATGATCTAAAAAACTTTCTGCTTGTATTGACAAAACAATTGTTTTTGAGGATAAAAAATCATTACATCTTCTTTTATTTTCCATAAAATATTTTTGTAATTTTGGATTAAAAATTCGAAAAATTACCCAGGCTAAGCACAGTCTAAGCTTTGCACTCTGGCACAAATGCTTACCCGAGTGCGCTTAGACTGTTTATGTACTGGAGCACTTTTCCAATTTTGTGAAAAATATTGAAAAATGTGAAAATGCCGCCTAGCTAAGCACAGTGTAAGTGAAAATGTCGCACAGGATTATTTGCAAATGCGTTTAGACTGTGACTATACGGGAGCACTTTTTCAATTTTGTGCAAATTTAGGCAACTATTTTTTTTAAATTGAATTCGAAATGAAATGACGATTGTTAATGTAATATATAATTATAATAATTGATTATATAATATAATAATTGATTTATGATTTACATTTGATTTGCTCAGATATAACAATAAGATAGCAAAAATAATGAAAGTTATAGTATTTGTAATAATATATTTGAAAACGTTTAAAATTTTTCGAATATTTCATTACGGTACGTGAAGTTCCAGCAATTTGTCTGAAGGCACGATGCCATACACTACTAGTTTATTTTTTATTGATGAAGTCGGTTATTTACACATATCGCGAAGTTCATGTAACTTGCCTCAAAGCAAAATACCAATAGTACCAATATCAACTAGTTTTTACTAAGTTTATTCAGAACAGTTAAGGTCAATACTATCATCCTGTATATTAATTATCTCTTACTTACGCCAAGTTTATTTTCAAACTTTTGAAGTAAAACTTCTTTAGGCGCGACATGGGTGTAAAGTGATCGCTTGCATGATTCGCGCTTACGACGCTAGTTAGCGAAGATGTTTCCTGTGTTATGTCAAAACATTAATAGTAGCAAATAAGTTTTTACGCGCACTCTTTTTTTAGTTATTGTTTTTATTATTTACAGGCGTCATCCCTGGTGTTCCAGTGCACTTGGCCCGGATGCGGCAACACGGATGTTTCCCGGAAATCTATCGAGCAACATGTCAGGCAGGTGCATCTGGGGTGAGTATTAGTATAGTATAGTAGTGCATTTGACCTATTTCTGCATTATTCCTCCAGTGCACTTCTCTATTCTATATATAGTTTGTAGTTGAAAATGGGTCGCTGGAAATAGGTCACGAGTTGGGTGGGGGTGGACCTGGTTTAGTTTTAAATGGGTCAAATAGATATAATGGGGATTGAATATTTATATATAAAGATATATATATATATATATATATATATATATATATATATATATATTGTATGATTCTGAATTTGATGTTGACATATGTATTAACAAAGTCTAATAATCGGGCATAACATCAATAAAAAACATGAATTTCTTTCAAAAATTTATTTTAAATCCATACGTTTCGGCTATAATCCTAGCCTTCATTCAGTGGAAACTAAAATTAAAATTAAAAACTAAAACAATTGAATTGGAGTGAAAAGAAAAAATAAAATAGTAAATAGTACTTACAATTAGTTGATCTTAGTGTTAAATTGGAAAATTTTAATAATCCATGGTATCAGGATATGGTAATGCACTACACTAAGTATTATAAACATTAAACTTGTAATTACACAATATTTTCACAAAATACTAATTTAAAAAATCACAATTGGATAATGTGTTGTTCGTAGACTGGTTGAAGATATAATGGAGAAAGGACTATTTAAAATATATTTTTTACCAAGATTCTACACATGTGTGGAACGAATTGCGAATCCTTTGCACGTGTTTTTATTGTTTTGTGAGAAATTTGGAAATACTATCTAAATAAAAGAGATTTGTGTCGCACAGCGTGTTAAGTTCATTCCGATTATTTATTGTTTTATTGCTGTAAATAGTTTAAAAAGATCATTCTATAATTCTTCGTTTGAATAAATTTTGTTCGAATTGTAGTACTGTCGGGTTAGAAAAGTCCACATTGTGTTTTAAAGTATAAATATGCTCCGCAATCATAGTTTTAAATTGCCTCGAATTTTTTGAATAGTTTTTATGTTGTTGTAAACGTTTCATTAAGTTCTGGCTTATTTCTCCTATGCAAATTTTTTAATGTGCTATCCTATACTTATTATATATACAACAGTCATCAATTTTGCAATAGTAGTTTGTTTACTTATCGAATAAAATTGACGAAATTTAACAGTTATTGTGACGTCACGCATAAACGTGGGCACGGCCATGACTCTTTTCAACATAATTCTTATATTAGGACGCGTTCACATTGCACTGTGTCGTTTTTTTCCTTAACTTTTAGTAGGAAAAAGTTTAAACATGTTTTCTCCCTTTATTAAACCGATGCAATATATAAATTGCATTTCATTTTTACAGAGATCACTGTAAATAACCTTGATTTGGTAGTTTGTCAGAAATTCATTAGCGGAGTTGGCATAACTATTTATTTAACGTATTTCTTGTAAAATTGCTCATCTAACACTTTCCGTAGCTTTTGTCCACCTTACCTACAGCCCATGTCTCTGTTCTGATGATTTGTTAAAATTCTCAAATTCAAATGTTTTCTGTTTGTTAAATAATTTGCAGTCGTTTGCAAGTGTGACGCCACCCTTATACAAATTCCGTTCTTCGAATCTTCCTTTGTTTACAAAGTGTGAACAAAAGTCATATAAAGATGTGGTGTATCGGTTTTAAATAAAATCACACTGCGATTAAAAAGTGATTCACGATGACGTTTAACACACTTTTGACAGCGACCACAATTCAAAATGAGGTTAAGTGAATAATACTATTTCAGGTTCTTAAGTAACTTAAGTAAAATTATTTCTTACTATTTTATATCAACCAATCACCAATTATCTATTTCTTCTTCCAGGCCAAAAACCTCATCTTCCTCCGGTTCGCCAGACTCAGGAATCTCAGGCTCCGGTTCGAACGCCTCCAGACGCCGCTCGCGGCGCCACTCGCGTCGCCGTCGCCACACTTCATCCCTCTGCGACGTTCCCGACAGGATAATCGACGACGAAAATAGGTTGTCGGATGACCAGTTATCCGACGAGGATGGTAATATCGATGACGATGATTCCAGTTCGAGCTGCTGCTCCTCCGATCACGAAGAAGAGTTCTATTACACCGAAGTTGAGAGATGTGACGCTGGCAGGCCGGCGCCACCGTCGCCCCCTACTTTGTCGCACAGAGATATGGCCAGGCCGCCGCACGAGGATCCTGAGTATCAGAAGAAGATCGTAGGCAATATGAGGTATTGAAAATAGATAGTGGATTCCTTTTTTTAATTTTATTTCTCCTAAACCTCTTGTATCGGATTTTGCAATTGCCAACGCGCGCAATCTTTATTCTATCAATCTGTCGCCGTTTCTATTGTTTGATGTTAGTAATCGTGTCAAGTTTTCAATGCAAGTGGGACGCCCGCGTAATATGTACTTAATACATATAATAATATGCAATGGCGAAAACGAATTGAACTTTCCAATTTCAAGGGCGACTCGAAGCAAGCAAAAGTTTTAATAGATAGATGATATGAATGTTGACAGTGACAACGCTATAACTTATAAAAGTCTAAGGGGTCAATGTTAAATAAAATGGAAATCTAGGTCTAATTTTGGGTGAGTTGTTATTTTTTCAGATTTGTCGGGGATCGAACCGACAAACCTCGAATTACTTAGATTTTGGTTTTATGTGTGAAACGCCTGATCGCACGACAAATGCCTAGCTTTTTGACAGCTTTTACTACCGACTCATGCGAATATGGACCCGTAACATAATATTTTTATTTTATCGGATAATTGACCCCTAAATTACTTCAAATATATTTAGTGAGTTATGTAAAAAATGATTTTATTTTTTCTCGTTCATTTTTTTTTAGTTTTTACTTAAGTTTTACCAAAAAAACTCTTGTCTTTTCAAGAAAATAATCGTAATAAGCAGTGTTTCAAATCATTCTCAGCAAGGACACAAACCCTACTGTAATAATATCCTCGGGGGCGTGCGTTAATCACGTGATCGATTTTCAAGGATTTTTGGACTCCATACATAAAAAGGTCGTAAAATTTTAGAAAATTCAGAATTTTTTTAAAGTGCGGTTAAATTTGGTGCAGTTCTTGGCTTCTAAAACACCTCTGGGCAGATATTTGAGGTTAGCAAATCATAGGAGCTGTCCTAACGAACGAGCCCTACAAATATTTCAGTTAATTTAAAGCTTTTCAAATGCCTCATTCATATTAATTGAATGTTTTGAATAATTACTATATTTATGATGTATGTAATAATTTGCACGATTATAGAACTAGGGCGCGCTCTCGGACTCGTGGCCTTTCATTTCAATTCAATTTATTAGGACACGACCGTCTATACTTTTTAATGTCCTTCGTTATAGTAGGAGAGCTTTGGAATATGAATATATATATATATATATATATATATATATATATATATGTATATATACATATATATTTATTTATTTATTCAAAATTATATTTTATTTTTCAGGCAAGGATTGCTGATGTGCAAACCAATAAATATACCAAGCAATTTGCAGCAGCACCCAACACCAGCCTTGCACATAATGGTGAGTGAATTTAAAAATTGGTGTTGGTTATATATATAATATATACTAGATGACCCGCCAGACGTTGGCACTGTACCCACGCCTACAATTTTTTAATATTCCGTACTAATATTTACCATTTACCTAAAAATAATTATTGTGTTTTTAAATTACTCTTCACATCAAATGCACCATATACATACCTTAATAAAAAAATTATAACTTAGATTTTCTACCCACTTTTATAATCTCGTATCATATTTTAACTGGTTTTTAGTATTATATAATATCTAAATTACATTTATTCTTAGTAATAATTTAATGTACATTTTTAGTAGGGACGCTCTTAAGATTCTCAGCGTCTGCATGACATTTTTTTTCTAGCGCTTTCTCCCCCTATTATTACACCTGTTTTACCAGTTTATTATTTAAAATTATTATCATTAATTAATATTTGGCTTTTGAAACATTTTTACCTATTATTTTGGGCATTTTATGCGATTTATTCTATTGAATAAATCTAGAGAGCACCAAAAATTGCATCTTAAACTCCTCCTAAATGGGCGTCCATTAATCACGTGATCGATTTTTCAGCGATTTTTGG
>NW_020539726.1:39696552-39738920 GCF_003426905.1 Ctenocephalides felis | reverse complement strand
CTTCAAAATATTTTATTCTTTGAGGGCGGAGTGTGGTGGCAACATAGGGACCGATTATGCCGCATAATAGACAAATGTTAAGGCAAGACCATGTTACGCTCCAATTTGCATATATTATGCTACTGAATCTTACTGAATACAGTCAAAATGTCATTGCATTTGCTGTGCATCCAGGCGTTTTACACATAAACTGCAGCGTCACTCGTATGTTATGAAGCCGTGCCAGAAACGTCATTAAGGGTCAAATAACTCTTAATCACGTCATATGGTAAAAATCGATGTGGGGTATCAAATGAAAGGTCTGGACGAGCACATTACGAAAATCATGGTTATAGACCCTAAACACAAATAGGGTTTTGTACCCTTTCTAATTTAAGTACCATTACAAATATTTAAGATTGATTTTCAAATTTTTCTCGAAAATTTTAATAATTATGATTTTATTTATTAATATGTTTTCTTTGTTCAAGCTAAGCAATATATAATATGTCTCTGCTAAGCAATATATAATATTATGTTCAAATTATGAACAACTTTGTCAAACATCACAGTTATACTAATCAAAAATAAACGCACTCTAATTAATTTCCTATGTTCGATAACAATTTTAAAGTATATCGAGTTGCTGTGGGGTTTTGGTGTATTAGTGTTATCTAACACCGTTTTTTTGACATTTGTGCGGTTTCTAAGATAAGTTTTCTGTTCGACAACCTGTATAAGCACAGCAACCACTTACGCATGGTTTTTGTCAATATTTAGTATGGAAAGTTCTTCATAACATGGCCTTGCCATAACATTTTCCTAAAGAATAAATTTCGATCAACAATTTGTAGAATTTTTTTTACATTCTAATCAAGATGTCCGAATCCTTCCGAGAGGTGCACAAGAGAGAATCCCTACATATAGCGTTCATTTGTTAATTATGCGAAACGGCCATTAGTTGTCTCCACCGGTGTATTGGTGGAGCAGTCTTCACCGTTCGTACTATTTGACTACGTAAATTATTTCGTTGAAACATCTTATATATCTATTTGTACTATCGGTATGGTAATTAGTTAATTGAACTATTGCATTTCTTAATGTATAGAGAAAAATAATTTTAGAAAAACTAAAAAATATACTATGGAGGTATGCTAAAGTATATGGAATTTATGTAGTCTTTACAAACCTAACTCGATAAGCGCATTTACTTATTAAATCTGGTATAACTTTTAAACGGTCCGTGCAATTTTAATAAAATATTCGGCAAATTTGTACAAAATTAAATACTGAATAAACTTTTTTAACATCATGAAGCCCTTAAGGAAGTCAGTGTACTTTAAAAACGCATTTGAAAACACTAATTTTTTTCAATGACCTTGCAATTCATATAGCCATTACACAAACTGGACTCGATAGGTGCATTTATTTATTGAAACTGGTATAACTTTTAAACGGTTCGTGCAATTTTAATAAAATATTCGGTAAATTTGTACAAAATTAAATTCTAAATGAACTTTTTTGACTTCGTAAAGCACTACAGCAACTTAGTGTACTTTAAAAACAGTAATTACTTTCAAGTACCTTGCAATTTATATAGCCACTACAAACTTGAACTTGATGAATCTCGCAAAAACGTGATTCTTTTATATGTAGTTATCAAAATAAAAAAAGTGCACATATCTTTCGTGGTTTATTGTTGAGTTGTGATAAATGCATCAACGAGTGAAAGATCCCATTCAGTATCGTATATCAGGTTTTTTTGCTTACTTAAACAACCAACTACCAAAATTTGTTCAGAAAATTTTGCAAATCTTGCCTAAATATAGAAATATGTTTATTAACTTCCCGTAGAGTAGTTATAGTAATGGGAAAATGAAAATTTCTCGACGTTTTGAAGGTTTCTGAACATTTTACTGGCGTACCTCAGAAAAAAGCATGTGTGTGTGTGTGTGTTTTGTATGTCCGCATTTTTTCGTCCACGTTTTCGGGCGCACGGATTAACCGATTTGAATTGTTTGAAAAACATTCGATTCCTATTGATAGGAAGATGTGCTGATTAGTTTTTGGCAACGGCAGGTCCGGCCATTTCGGAGATACGAAGCAAAGATGCAAAAAATACAAATCGAGATTTTGAGAGAACAAAGTATCGAATTTGAATTATATAAAAAACATTCAGTTCGTAATGACGGGAAAAAGTGGTTATTAATTTTTGGCAAAGATAGGCCCAGCGGTTTCGGAGATACAGAGCTAAATGTGCAGCAAATGGCATTTTTTGAATGAACTAAGCATCCGATTTGAATGATCTAAAAAACTTTCTGCTCGTATTGACAAAACAATTGCTTTCGAGGATAAAAAATTATTACATCTCTTTTTATTTTCTATAAAATATTTTTGTTTTGTAATTTTGGATTATAATTCAAAAAATTACCCAAGCTAAGCACAGTCTAAGCGCCACTCCGGTACAAATGTTTATCCAAGTGCGTTTAGACTGTTTATGTACTGCAACACTTTTCCAATTTTGTGAAAACTACTGAAAAATGTGAAAATGCCGCCAAGCTAAGCACAGTATAAGTAAAAATGTCGCACAGAATTATTCACAAATGCGTTTAAGACTGTGGCTATACGGGAGCACTTTTTCAATTTTGTGTAACATTATGCAACTATTTTTTTTTTTAAATTGAATTCAAAATGAAATGACGATTGTTAATGTTCTGAAGATAAATTGATTTATGATTTATGATTTACATTTGATTTGCTCAGATATAACAAACAAGATAGCAGAAATAATGAAAGTTACAGTATTTGTAATAATATATTTGAAAACGTTTGAAATTCCTCGAATATTTCATTGCGGTGCGGGAAGTTCCAGCAATTTGCTTTAAGGCACGATGCCATACACTATTTCAATAAGAAATATCTACAGAAATATGTGCACCCTTTACTCTTTCTTGAATAATATTTGTTTAAATCTCAGTTAAATTTATTAAGAAATGAGGCCTCTCTTTAGTATCCAGAAATAAATAACTTATATTATCGTAATAATTAACTAGTCTATGAATTTTAATAAATCTATTTCTATTAATTATAATAATTCATCTCCCAATTATAAAAAATAAAATGTCCTCCTACAGAAATTAAAATAACTTGCCCCATTTGTTAACAAAAACAAAAGAAAATAAGTATTTGTCCTAAAGAAAGCAATAACAGCAAAATGTATTAGAAAGTCGGTAATTTATCGTCGAAACTTATTGAAACTGAAACTTGTATGAACTGCTGTATTGATAACTGTTCTAAGAAACTTTCTGGGAACAAGAAAAATTAACAGGGCCGAACTAAAACAAAGTTCTTGGAAAAATAGTGTCTTAAGTAAAATTGTACATTATAAAAATATAAGGTTGTCAAATATCTCCCTTCCGCCTTTTTGTATTATAAACCAAGAGCAAAAAAGCGGAAGGGAGATATTTAATATAGGCTTAAAAATTCTTCATTGTTAATGTTAAAATTATTTATACAAAATATCAGAATAATATTATTAATAATTCTATATAAATAGTTATATCAAACACCAAATTGTGATAAATTTTCACATTGTTGGATTATTCAATAAAGATCTGTTATATAAGAAAATGAGTGCGCGTAAGGTTCACAAGCGATTGAAGTAAAACTTATTTGCTACTGTACAAGATGGCATTAAAGTAAAAATAAATACATCATATAACAATTTTGAATAATGTTTATTAATAATATGGTAGGTAACACTCGTGATGCACAAATTTATTAGTGTCAAGCATTATACAAATTCATATGATGATAAATTATGAATTATATATTTATAATAGCATTAAACATATGTATAATCTTTACAAACAATAATGTAATCAAGGTCATACTTGAAATATGACATGATCGGTTTGTCATTGTAATCAGCATTTATGGCTTGATCCTCCATCAGAGAAATGAAAAAATTGATTATTAATAAATTCTTTAAAATTCGTTTATACAGTGAAAAACAAATATTATTTTTGCAATTTTACTCATCATGTAATAATTGTGTTTGAAGAACTTCATGTAATTAAAATTAACATACATTCATTGACTGCTTGTATTATTTTTACTTTTTCGCTGGCGATACAATCTTATTTTTTGAACACCTGTAATATCTGTCTTGTGTAAAAAATATTTTCCATTTTAATAACTTTAAAGATTTATAGAAACTGCGAATAATATAGAAATAATTTCTAATCAATAAACTTACGTTTAGTACGCGGCACAAATGTTTAATTTGTTTTATTATTTTTAAGGAACAGGGTAAAATATTCTTCTGATTCGGGCATTTTTCATTAAATCAATATTTGTACTATGATGTGACTTTGAAATGTTTATTTATTTATGCCGATTTCCTTGTTGATATCGGTACGCATACAACGTTGATGCCGGTACGCATACAACGACAGATCTCTATTCACACGACACGACGACTAATCACAATCGACCAGTATTCAAATGATCTCATCGAGAGCAAATGACGTACAGTTCTGGCGTAACGGACTTTCGTCGCATTTGTACGCATTTATACTCTAGTCGCGCCTAAAGAAGTTTTACTTCAAAAATAACTGAAGTTTGTTTTTCTAAAAACATAGATTTAAATTTGATCTCGTTTAGATCTTTATAAATCAATATTTTTATAATTATTACATTACATTAATTCTTTTTATAGGATATTATATTTTTCTAGTACTTTTTGCAGTAGAACTTTTTTAGGCGCGACTAAGGAGTAAATCTGTTCAAATGCAACGAAAGAGCGTTACGGCCAATGATTCGTCATTTCTATACGGGTCGAATGTGATTGGTCGTCGTGTCACGTGAGAGTGTTCTTTGATTGTGTGCAATAATGACAGTAATGAAAGTTCATAATAAAAAGAACTCTACTGACAGGCAAAATGACTCTACTGGCGAGCAAATAAAATAAAAGAGAATGATAGTTCATAATTAAAAAGAACTCTACTGACGAGCAAAATTATTTTTATAGATTGTAAGGTCAAAGGGAATATTTAATAATGAAAAAGGACTCTACTGACGAGCAAAATATGAATAAGAAATGTCACTAAAAAGAACTCTACTAACAAGCAAACACAATTTTAATATAAAATATTTAAAAATGGACTTTACTGGCGACCAAATTTGAAATTCGTAAATATAAAAAAAGACTCTACTGTCGAGAAAACTAAAAATTGACAAAAAAAACAAAAGGGGTCTCTATTGACAAACGAATAATAAATGAATAATCAATAGAAAAGGGACTCTACTGACAAGTGATCAAATAACTTGATAGAAATGTACAAAATTGATCTATAAGACAAAAAAGGGATCTTACTAACGAGCAAAATTATTAATATTTAATGACGAAAAGGACTCTACTTTATTTTTATTTTATTTTCATTCTGCAATCTATAAAAATAATTATATTTAGCAGAGAAAAAAGGACTCTACTGACGTGCAAATTGAATATCGTCTGGAAAAAAGTAAAAATAGATACAAACGGTCAATGAATGTATGTTAATTTTAATCACATAAAGTTCTTCGAACACAAATATTACACGATGAGTGAAATTGCGAAAACAATATTCGTTTAGGCGTTTTTTCACATATTATAGAATTTATTAATCAGCAATTACTTCATTTCTCTAATGAAGATTCAAGTCCTGAATGCTAATTACAATGGCAAACCGATCATGTATTTGAAGTATGACTTTAATTCCATTTTTGTTTTTAAATATTACACGTATTTTTAATGCTATTATAAATATATAATTTATAATTTATCATTATATAAATGTGTATAATGGTCGTCGACACTAATAAATGTGTGCATCACGAGTGTTACCGCATATTACTAATAAACGCTATTCAAAATTGTTATATAATGTATTTATTTTTACTTGAATGCCATCTTGTACAGTAGCAAATGAGTTTTACTTCAATCGCGTGTGAACCTCTTTTTTTTTAATAAAATTTTTCCTAAGTTCGGTTCTGTCCTTTTCCCATGTTATTTCTGTTCATGAGTAACACAAGAAAATGAAATGAACTTGCCGAAAGTAAAGTAAAGTTTCGGAAGGCGAATTGTATTTTTTTATATTAGTCGAAGTCTAAAAACCGAAGAAAAACCGAAGAACCTTACGAACCGAATGCTGCAACCGGAGAGTAGAGTAAAGTGCACATCGGAGAACAAATAATTTGAAAAAAAAAAGAAACTGAACAAAATATATTAATAATAATTTTGTATCAATCCTATGTTAATGTTTAGTTTGTTAAAAAAAATTCTGGAATTTATTCTGAATCGTTCGAAACCAAAATTCAAGGAAATGTGTTTGTGTTTGTGTGTGTGTTTGTATGTATGTAAGCCAAAATTTGTCATTTCATTGATGATTTGAAAAAAAAAACCTTTGTAAAAAAGAGAAAAAGGTGTAATAAGAAATATTGTGCAAGGATAAGATAATATACTATTTTTACATCAACAAGTTATTTGCTAAAATTGTACGCAAAATTTTTGAAAATTTTTTATGAGAGTTTTTTTATGCTTGTTCATCTACTGCATTTATTGTAAGACCTAAATTATATTTTTTTTTAAAAACTACATGTTTTGCTTGAAAATGTAATTTATAAGTATTTTATGTTTAGGGAAGTTCATGCAACTTGCCTCAAGGCGAATTGCCAGTTATACCTAATTTAAAAAAAAATTGTAATAGTTGCGATATGTAATAATTCTATATTTTTGAATTCCAAATAAAAGATAATTTCTATGTAAGTAATATGGGTAGTTTCTATATAAGTAACATATATTACTAATTAATTGCACAGATAAATTTTATTTGTGTTAAGGAATATTACTACGAAACCCTCAGGATTTCAATTTTTATAATATTTAATGTAATATTTAAATATTATGCAAATAATATGCAAAAAAATCCACCGACTTATTTTAAGATACTCCAAAACCATCAAAAGTAAAACATACAAAACAAAATCCTGAAAAGTAAAAATATTTTAAAAATGTATTTTTCCATTTTTTTTAAGAATTCCAAATCCTTATACTACAGAAACTGTTATGAACACATCAATGACAGCCACAATTAATATTTATTAAATAATAAATATCTTTGGGTAAAACGCTTTGGGTAAATGCATCGTCAACTATGCTGGAGGTCAAGGTCAAATGAGACATTTACCACGTTTTCTATAAAATTTCAAACTATTTTTCAATAATTTCAATACCTTATCATACCAAGAAAGTTAAAATGTATGCACAATTTTAAAATTTATATAAACCTTAATAAAAATCTTATACGATTGCCCTTTGTCCTTGAACACTTTATGCAAGAATTAAAACGCACCATTAACTGTAACTCATGAATAGTTTATATAAAATAAATGCAATATTTGACAAATTTGTATAAAATTAAATTATCTATAATATATACTACATCATAACACCCTACAGTAACTCGGTATACCTTAAAATTGCTCTCAAACATTCACAAATAATATAGTGCAATAACTGCTATCGTAAACGACCTTGTGCATTTATTTAGTGTATCTCTTGTAACTTTTAAACCGTTTGTCTAAGATAAATGCAATATTTGACAAATTAATAGAAAATTAAATCATCAATAATGTATACTAACAACATAAAACCTTAAAGCAACTAGGTATACTCCAAAATCAGATAAAAAAATTCATTAAAAATCATAATAATCAAGATTTTCATGGAGAAAATTTACAAAAACTAATACTAGTTGTAAAAGACATTTAGGCAAGTTAAAATTCTGTAAGTTTTACTCAAACAATCGAAAATACTGTTCAATAAATATCTTAGAAGACAAATGTGCATATTTTAAGAATTTTAAAAAAAAATCGCTTAGTGGAAAAGAAAAATTCTGTTAAAAAAAGAAAAAAAAATGTATTAGTATTAAAACTGAAATTTAAGCAATATTGAGTAGCATTATTAAAAATTTAAAAAATTTGAAAAGTTTTTTTTAGATTGAAATTTGTTATTTTCAGTATTTTAAACTAAAAAAATATGCAAAACCTAACAGAACTGCATATTAAAAGAACTACACCTGTAAATCTTTTGAAACTATTTAAATTGGTTCAACAAAACAAAACTTGAAAAACAATCATACATCTACTTTTTCCAAGACAGTGCAAAACCACCAGAAAACCCCAAAGATATTTAAAAAAATTTAATTTCCAAAAAATGTTTAGGAATTCCAATACCTTATACTACAGAAACTGTTATGTAACACAATAATAATAGCCATAATTAATATTTATAAAGAAATAAATATCTTTGGGTAAATGCATCATCAACTATACTGTAGGTCAAGGTCAAATGAGACATTTACCAAGTTTTCTATAAAATTTCAAACTATTTTTCAATAATTTCAATACCTTATCACACGAAAAATGTTAAAAATTCATGCACAATTATAAAATTCATATAAACTTTAGTAAAAATCCCATACGATTGACATTTGTCCTTGAACACTATTTTACAATACTAAAACGCACCATCAACTGTAACTTTCAAAGAGTTCATATAAAATAAATGAAATATTTGACATATTTGGCAAATTTGTTCAAAATTAAATATTCTTAAAATTTTTAACAATGAAAGTTCCTAAAGCAATACGGTATACCCCAAAATCGCATTCAAAAACTTACAAATAATTTAGTGTTATAAATGCAATCGTAAAACGACCTTGAACATTTATTCATAGTATCTCTTGTATCTTGTAAATAGTTTGTCTAAAATAAATGTAATATTTGACAAACTCGTATAAAATTGAATATATTAAAAAGTTTTTTGAAATTGTAAGTGCTTAGATGCAGTCGATTACTTAAAAACCGCAATCAAAAATAAAAGATATCTTTGATCGTAATCAAAGAATGTTTTGATCGATTTTATTACTTTTTGAGCTGTAACTCAAAAACGGATAGGCATAACTTTGTCAAAAAGAAATAAAATCTGCATAAAGAAAATATACACAAAAAAAGCTTGGAACTATTCAATTTGGTTTCAAAAATTTTCTCAAAATTTGTCTCGAACTATCTTCGGACCAACTAAACCAACACGCAAGTATATAAACAAAATTTGTTAAATATATAGAATTTTTCTCTTGGATTTTAATTTTTGCTAGTTCTAAATGCACATGGAAATTTCTTGAAATCATCCAAATTGTTTTACAACATTTGGCAGAATAAATAAAATCATTCCTAGTCAGAACATAGATCAACATGAGGTTTTCTATTGCATCTTATATATAAGAATGGAGTTTCCAAAAGTTTCTTACGAATTTCAATACTTTATCCTACTAAAAAAGTTAGAAACACTTGCACAATATTGAAATGTATAAAGAACATTAATAATCGCCCTACACAATTAATATTAGACATTATGTAACAGGTAAATACATCATCCTCAATACAAGGTCAAGGTTAAATTTGTCATTTTCAAGGTATTTTTTAAGTTTTCCGGGAAATTTCAAGTTATTTTCCAGTAATTTAAATACCTTATTAAACCAAAAAAGTTGAAAATTTATGCACAATTATATAATATATATAAACTTTATCAAATATCCCATACGATCGACATCTGTCCTTGAACACTTTATTGCGCAATACTAAAAACGCACCACCAACAACGACACTGGATGGACTTTGTATAAAGTATTAAAACCATGGCATTTTACGACATTATAACATACAAATAATATATAAATAATACACAAATAATATGCTATATACATATATAATAAAAATGCAATATATATTACTACAACTTACCATTTAATTCGGCAATTATCTTCAATAAATTCACTCACGACCATCGACTCGGACATAATTGCAACCTGTAGAAGTAACACACTTTATATTAATACATATAAATTAAGTATACAAATAAGTACATAATAGTTGTCTACATAATTAGACATATCCACTATATTTCCAATAAAAAAACAATTATTAAATTTTTTGGATGTACTAACTAGGTTTGTGAAAACTTTGCTGTCAAAATTATTTTTAATAAAATATCTCGTTTCTCTAAAACATTAAAATTCAGTGTATTTAGTATTTGATGATTGAGTGCAATATATTGAGATTGTGAAGTAATTAACTTCCCGTAGGGTAAGTTATAGTAATCGCAAAAAAATCGAAAATGAAAATTTTTATATATCTTTACGTTTCAAAGGTTTCTGAACATTTTGGCATACCTCAGAAAAAATGGATGTGTGTGTGTGTGTGTGTATGTGTGGATACAAATTTCCAGTCACGTTTTAGGGCGCACGGATCAACCGATTTGAATGGTTTAAATAACATTCGATTCATATTGATAAGGAGATGTGCTGATTAGTTTTTGGCAAAGGCAGGTCCAGCAGTTACGGAGATAAGGAGCACAGAGTGCAGAAAATAGAAATCGAGTTTTTGAGAGAACGGAGCATCCGATTGGAATGATCTAAAAAACATTCAATTAGTTATGATTGGGAGAAGGGGTTATTGGTTTTTTGCAAAGGCAGGCCCAGCCATTTCGGAGATACAGAGCTAAATGTACAAAAATGGCAGTTTTTGAGAGAACTAAGTGTCCGATTCAATTGATTCAAAGAACTTTCTGCTTTTTTTTATTTTATTTTATTTTATTTTATTTTATTTTTAATTCTAACTATAGTTCTAATATACTTTAAACAAATAATTTCAACTCTGCAATTCAGTTTATATAATTCTTATAAATATTAGACAATGTTACAACATTTATAATAATCTATTTGAAAACATTCAGTATTCCTCGAACATTTCGTTACGGTACGGGAAGTTCCAGCAATTTTCCTTAAGGCACGATGCCACCCACCCCACTAGTTTAATTAATTAAATGTCACTGTTCTGATGATGAATTTGCAATTACAAAAATCAAACAAAAATTTTCAAAAATTTTTTAGATTAGTATTTAAAATATTGATACGGTACCTTCGAAATTTTTAGCTTGGACTAACATTTTTTTGATTCGAATTTGATTGTGAATATTTGTTTACATTGTTATGTAACTTATTTTTCGATAAAGGAAAATTCAAAGATTTGTTTCTCAATTAAAACTGGTTTTGTAAAGGTTGGTCTTATGATAAGATTTTTAACTTTCTGTAGGGTAAGTTATAGTAATCGCAAAAAAATCGAAATTGAAAATTTTTATATATCTTTACGTTTCAGAGGTTTCTGAACATTTTGGCATACCTTAGAAAAAATGGATGTATGTGTGTGTGTGTGTGTATGTGTGTGTGTGTGTGTATGTATGTGTGTATGTATGTATGTGTGTGTGTATGTATGTATGTGTGTGTGTATGTATGTATGTGTGTGTGTATGTATGTATGTGTGTGTGTGTGTATGTATGTATGTATGTGTGTGTATGTATGTGCGGATACAAATTTTCGTCGACGATTTCGGGAACGCGGATCAACCGATTTGAATAATTCAAAAAAACATTCGATCCGTATTGATAAGGAGACGTGCTGATTAGTTTTTGGCAAAGGCAGGTCAAGCCGTTCCGAAGATACGGGGCAAATAGTTCCGAAAACGGTAACTCAGTTTTTAAGAGAACGGAGCGTCCGATTTTAATAATTCAAATAACATTTTATTTGTATTGACAAGATGAAGAATCGATACAACTTTCATGAAGGTAGGTCCAGCGGTTTCGGAGATATAAAGGAAAAAGTAAAAAAATGAGCCATTTGGCGGTCAAAAATGATCATTAGACATATGCACATCAAATTATCAGATATTTTATAGAGATTTTAACAATAAGTATACATTTTGTTAACATTCCTATCGGTTCCGTACCAATGCTTATGCGTTAGACAGCGACGCGGCGCTTACGCGCTTTATATTTTGTCCCTATGTAGTTAAAGCAGTACGATTGCTTTGAAAAAAAAGTTCAGATCTTCCACAATATGTCAAAATAAAGAGAAAAAAAATTTTTTCAAAAAAAAAAATTTTTTTTTTTTTCAAAAAAAACTAATTTTTTGTCCAATTTATAGTTTCTCAAAAATCTTATTTTTTCAAAGTAATTTTTTTTCAAAAATGTTAATCGTTTTTTAAAAAAATAATAATTTTTGGTACGGGAAGTTCCAGCAATTTGCCTTAAGGCACGATGCCCTAATTGCCTTAAGACAGAATTCCACTTACAGCTAGTTATAAACATTTATCGGGAAGTTCAAGCAATTTGTCTACACGTGTAGGTTATTAATTAGATCTAGCGCTACACTCAGTTCTAAAATAATATTTCATTTGCACCATCAAAAGTGCAAAGGCAGACATTACATTAAGTTACAAGAAATTAAAATTACGGGGTTTTACAAGTCTATAAATATAAATAATATGCAAAATATATGCATAAATAAATATACAATATATATTACTAAAAATAATATATTACTTACCTTTTATTTGACTTCTAATTCAATTTTATTTACCACGACCTTCGACAAAGACAAGAAATGCACTCGGAAGAACTCTGACGATTTAAGACCGACAACCGAAGGCGACATCCGATCACATCAAGTGTTCGACAAGAACTAAATTTGCACGATTTTTGGCAATTTATCCCTGTCCCTTTCTAAGGTATTACCATATAAGGGCATAAATCCGATGCACTCGATGCATAGGATGATGACGTCACCAGGTGTTTTGTTATTATTTGATCGGTGCAGAAATACATAAATGCACCCGAAGACGAAAATGAAATTTGAATTGTAATGTTTTGTGCAAGGATTATTTTTGATGTTATTTATTAGGTGTAAATGGCATTTTGCCTCAAGACAAGTTGTTAAATTATTAATTTATCATACAGTTTGCTAAGATCTTGTAGTAAATTAATGGAATGTATTATAAATAACACGTTAAAGGCCATGATAAAATATGCATTGTAACTTTATTAAATAACCAATAAAAAATGTCGAGGAAGTCTGATGTATCAAAGGAATTATTTTCTTGGAAAAATGCTTAGAAAATGCTATTTTTTCCTATACTAATTTTTTTTTATCAGACACATGTATCCGACATGATTCATATCGAACATATCAGCGTCAGACACATTTGACTGACAATGCATTTAATATATTAAATTATGAAACTAGGTGTAAGTGGCATTTTGTCTTAAAATGAGTTTCATATACACACAAGTCTGACAATTTACACGGAAGTTCTGTAAACATAAAATTTTTATTATACAGAAATTTCCATGTTCCACTATTTTTTTTTAAATATTGATAAAATTTTACTAAATATTAATAAAATAAAAATTTACTAAATATTAATAAAAGTTTACTAAATATTAATAAAAGTCCACTGATATTTTTATTAAAAAAATTTCCATCATTATCGTAAAACTTACAAACTTGCCTCAATATTTTTTACACCTGGAGTTAGTTTTGAATGCAATTTCAAGGTATACCAAGTTGCTGTAGGGTGTTATGATGTTAATATATATTATTTATAATTTAATTTTGTATTAATTTTTCAAATATTATTTATAATTTACGCAAACTGTTCAAAAGTTACAAGAGATACAATAAAAAATGTGCTAGATGGTTTTACAGTTGCATTCATTGCACTAGGTAATTGTCGATGTTTGAATGCGATTTTGAAGTATACCGAGTTGCTTTAGGGTTTATGATGTTAATATATAATAGGTTGTCAAATATCTCTCTCTCGCCTTTTTGTATTATAAACCAAGAGCAAAAAAGCGGAAGGGAGATATTTGACAACCTAATATTATTAACAATTTAATTTTACACAAATTTGTCAAATATTGCATTTATTTTAAATACACCGTTTAAAAGTTACAACAGATATAATGAATAAATATACTAGGTCGTTTTAAGATTGCATTCATTGCATTAAATTAATTGTCGATGTTTGAATGCATTTTTAAAGTATACCGAGTTGCTTTAGAGTTTTATGATATTAGTATATATTATTCATAATTTCATTTTGTACAAATTTGTCAAATAATGCATATAATTTAGACAAACCGTTTAAAAGTTACATGAGATGCAATGAATAAATGTACTAGGTCCTTTTACCATAGCTCATGTAGAATATCTTAGCGTCGGACACATATGACTGCCATAGCAAACAACGTGTTAAATAATTAAACTAGGTGTGAGTGATGTTTTTCCTTAAGCCAAGTTGCATTAACTTTCCCATATGTGCAAATAAACAACTAAATTGATAATTAAGGATTCTAATTTGCTTATTTAAAATTTAAAGTATACTGATTTCCATATAAAAAGTTTGTTTAGTCAGAACTTTTTCTTATACGCTTTGCTAAAATCTTGGTTTGGAATAAGTATACTATAGTAAATTCCATACAAAAATACAATTCTTGAGATATTTTATATGACATGTTTAATAAAATCTTATTTTGGAACTTAGTACGGCGCTAGAAATCTAGTTATTTCCTAGGTGTAAGTGGCATTTTGCCTTAAAGAAATTTATATAAATTTCTCAGTATGTACAAATAATCGACTCAATAATAATTAAGATTAATTAACGAATTTCTAAAATATGATCATGAAGATTATTTTATGATTTTTTTTGTATAATATTCTTCATTATTTTTATTATTTTTCTAATTAACTAGTGTTCTAAATTAACTAATGACAATTACCAGTTTTTGGTAATCAAGAAGAAATAATAATACTAAAATAATAATAGAATAATTGCAAGTTATTAGCTAATTATGATAATACTCCACTGAAGATGACAAAGTATAATATAGCAAAACGTAAGAAACTAGATACAAGTGGCATTTTGCCCTAATGTAAGTTAAAACAAACTTCTCTAACATTTTTTGTCAATATATTAATTTATGAATGATTTATAAAAACTGCAATTGCAATTCAATTGGGTGCAAAATTTTTATTTGTAACTTTGAAACAATCATTTGAATTTAGATAATTTATACATGCAATTATTTATTTTCACTCAATATAACAATTACAAAATCCACAAACATTCCTATAGTTATACACGTGTATAAATTGATATATACATTTATATATTTAATTTAGACAAAATCCACAAACATTCCTATAGTTATACACGTGTATAAATCGATGTATACATTTATATATTTAATTTAGACAAAATCCACAAACATTCCCATAGTTATACACGTGTATAAATCGATATATACATTTATATATTGAATTTAGACAAAATCCACAAACATTCCTATAGTTATACACGTGTATAAATCGATATATACATTTATATATTGAATTTAGACAAAATCCTCAAACATTCCTATAGTTATACACGTGTATAAATCGATATATACATTTATATATTGAATTTAGACAAAATCCACAAACATTCCTATAGTTATACACAGTTTGCTAAGATCTTGTTTTGGAATTAAGTACACTATTAAGTAAATTTATGGAATGTATTATATTTAACACGTTAAACGCCACGATAAAATATGAATAGTATATTTATTAGATAATTTAATAAAAAAAAATGTATCGAGGTAACTTGATGTGTTAAAGGAATCATTTAGGAAAGGAAAAATGCTTGGAAAAATATAATTTTTCCTAAATTATTTTTTTTTCGTCAGACACTAAGTAATGGATATGGCTCATATAGAACCTATAATTTTTATCCTATAATATTTTTTTTCGTCAGACACATTTGACTGACATGTCATTTTGCATATTAATTTTGTAATAAATTATGAAACTAGGTGTAAGTGGCATTTTGCCTTGAAATCAGTTTCATACACATGTCTGACAATTTACACTGAAGCTTTGTAAACATAAGATTTTTATTAAACAGAAATTTCTACTTACCACTAGATTTTTTAAAAATATTCATAGATTTTTACTAATGTTATTAATAAAATTGTTAATATATATAATAACAATTATATATAATTTTGTTTTATTGTTATTAATAAAAGTTTGCACAAAATGTACGCATGATGTAGTTATTATTTCGTAAAATTTCTTTAAAATTAATAATAAGTTTTGCACCTCTTTGAACCCCGCCTATGGAGTACAAAGGACCAGGTTACAAATTTTTGAAAAACAGAAAAAAAAGCTATAAGGTTGTCAAATATCTCCCTTCCGCCTTTTTGTATTATAAACCAAGAGCAAAAAAGCGGAAGGGAGATATTTGACAACCTAATATAATGAGCTGGAAGTTTTACTGAACATAGTCAGAAGTTTCTGTTTGATGTGTTATTTTTGTGACGCAGTTGGTTTGGTTTTCACAGTATATTTGTTAAAAGTCTAATTGGATCTTCGTTGATTCTATAATATGAAGGTTCTATTTTATACATTTCAATATTTTTTCTACCCAGCTCTCTGTCTATACAGAAGATTCAATCTGCAAATGAATGAATGAATCCTTCGGAGCGCACAAAGAATATTTTTCGGATAGAAAAAAACGGCGGCGTTTTCCACGTTTTTCACGTTTTTCAGGCGTTGATTGAAAATCTGAACGGGAAGCAATCGAAAATGGAAAATATCGCAATTGGAAAATCAAACACACATTTACATATGTCTGTACAACCAGAAATTGAGAGAAAAGATGAGGGAAATGTGGCCTGGAAAATTATCTTGTGCGGTATACGAATTGTTTATTTAATATAGACACACACATACACATCCATTTTTTCTGAGGTATGCCAGTAAAATATTCAGAAACCTTCAAAACGTCGAGAAATGCAAAAAATTTCATTTTCGATTTTCGGCCCATTACTATAACTACCCTACGGGAAGTTAATAAATATTTGATATTATTTATTTTGTACGTTTTGACACTATGTGTCGCATCATTCTGCAATTTTAAACATTGTGCAATGTTTTAAACATTTCTATAAACTCGCAAAATAATTTGTAACTTTCCGTTTAACTAGTTATACGTTTTTTGGACGTTTAAAGTCGTTCTGAATCGCTCGTAACTAAAATTGGACAAAAATGTGTGAGCTAAAATTTAAGATCAATTATAAAAATATTGAAATAAAAAAAATCTTTTCCGAAAAACAATCATCTCGTCAGCACAACTTTCGTCAAGCACAACCTGAAAGTTTTTTGAATCATTCAAATCAGATGCTTAGTTCACTCAAAAACTGCCATCTTTTGCACATTTAGCTCTGTATCATCGAAACGGCTTGAGCTGCCTTTGCCAAAAACTAATCACCTCTTCTCCCAATCATTACAAATTGAATGTTTGTTAGATCATTCAAATCGGATACTCCGTTCTCTCAAAAACTCTATTTCTATTTTCTGCATTCTTTGCTCCGTATCTCCGTAACGGCTGGACCTGCCTTTGTCAAAAACTAATCAGCACATCTCCCTATCAATAGGAATCGAATGTTTTTTGAACCTTTCAAATCGGTTGATCCGTGCGCCCAAAAACGTGAACAAAAAACTGTATCCATACATACATACACACATACACACACATCCATTTTTTGTGAAATATGCCAAAATGTTCAAAACCTTCAAAACGTAAAGAAACGTAAAAATTTCCAATTTCGATTTTTGGACTATTACAATAACTTCCCCTATAGGAAGTTAAAAAAATTGAAGATGGCACACATTTAATATCGAAACGTACCGAAAAACATCTAGATTCAATTACTGTTTTTCACCAACCAGTAAAAAATGTACAATAGTGAAAAAAGTTTTTTCACGCAGGCATCTACGTATCCGATTAGTGAAAAGAAAAACTCTAAATTATGTTTAAACTAAAATCTGATGGCACATATTTGAGGTCAAAACGTACATCTAGTAATATTTGTTGTTTTTCATAAGATTGTATGAGATATACAGCAATGAACAAAAAAAAGAAAAACTATACATGTATCCATCCGATTGTTGAAAAGAAAAAAAAAATATGTTTAAAAAAAATGATGTTGGGACACATTTAGTGTTAACTCAGGCGTGTCGACCCGGACGCCAAAGTAACCGGGTCGACGTCTTTGTGTGTTTACGTGCCAAAAAAACAGGACATTTAGTTGTAATTAGTAAGTGTTGCATTTTTCTAATACAGCATCCTTGCTAATCAATAAGTGCGAATAGCCATGACGTGTACTTATATTAGGAACATCAATAAATAATTAAAATACTACATTAACAAATTTTTTTCTGACCTTACAAAACTCGACATTCTTGTCGATAAACATTTCTGTGTTTATAAATTAATCTTATTATTAATAATAATATAGAAAATTTTCTAATATCAATATTGTTGTCATAAGCCACCAGTTACATCCCTCCACCATCTAATAATAAACCTTTCGCCATTATCTCCACCGCCTTTTGTTTCACCAAAAAAAAAGGAAAATCGAACAACAAACACGAAACAAATAAGATTTGATTCCTCCATCATCGTCGTCGATTGCGATTGGCATAATCTAATTGGTTAGAGTAAGGGGATGATCAATAAACATTTTCGAACCATTCAATCGAGGAATCATCCCTTGAGAAAAGGGCAGGAAAGTATCAGAGGAGAGGCAAGACAGGGAAAATATTCTAACACGATGCTGCTACGAGGCATTTGTTCCTCGTTGTAAAAATCTTATTGTTTTCGACGCTTGTTATTTTCGCCTGGAGTAACCGCAACCGTATCAACTCACAAGGGCAAGTAAGAGAATTGGGGATAGGGGATGCTTGGGGTACGTTATGGTAGTTTTATGGCTAGTATATATATATATATATATATATATATATACAAACATACAAAAACAACTCTAAAAATAAGAACCATAATAAAACACAACTAACGGATCACATTAATCAGCTCAAACATAACATTGATTTTTCTAATCCCACGATCCTACATTTCGAAAATAATTTATTTAAAAGACGACTTAGCGAAGGATCCTTAATATCTTTACACAAGGATACAGCCATAAATTTAAGAACTGACAACAATTCGCTTTGCAATGACTATAAAATAACCCTCGACCATTTTCAAAAACGCCACCATATCTGAATGAAGCGTGTATTTTTATTATTTTAACATTTTACAAAAAACATATGTTTGCCGGTCTTTTTACACTTTCGCAAAATTTGTAAACACAATTCATTCAGTATTTAGACGTTAGTCAATTCGTACACACTAGAATGTAACCAAAAATTGTCAAAAAAAATAATTAGTTTAAATGTTCCAATTATTAATAGCTTTGTTTATCACAGTGTAATAGTGTAGTGTATTTTTGTATAATTAATTTCTGTAAGTACTTATATATAAGTTCCATAACTTTATATTATATTCCTCCTACATCATATAAAATCTTTTAATTTTTCCACTGAATGACGGTCTCGATGAAGACCGAAACGTATGGATAAATAAAGTATTTTCAAAACTACTACATATTTCAAAATATATATATATATATATATATTTGATATATATATATATATATATATATATCAACAATGCGGTATTTTGTTGGTATGTAATTGCAATACAACCCTTAGTTCCATTTTTACACAAATTAATTCTAAGTTTAATTTTAACTTAGATTGCTCTAATTGCTCTAATTGCAAACTTTTTTATATCGGAGAAACTAGCCAAAACCTGAATAAAAATCTTCATCAATATAAAAATAACTCATGAAATCCCAAACAATTCAGAACCATGTTTACCGATCATATTAATAATTTAAACCACAATATAGATTTTTTCAACAAAAAAAATTTACATTTTGAAGAGAACGTTATTAAAAAAAGATTCGCTGAGGGGGTGTGTTCACAATTATGTAACAACAGGGATATAAACAAACGTTTTGACTATACGGCCCTGAAGGAAACAAATACATGGTTCCTTAATAACGTGTCAAAATTTCTTATAAAATTACAAGATTTCATCGCTTTTTAAATTTCCTGTAAAATTTGAACACATGCTAAAAACTATTGCAAGAAAAAACAGGACATTTCTATCTTAGACTCCAAATAGTTAATATATAGTTATTAGTATATATTTTACTACTATGCACAAACTCATACCATGGAGTAATAATGTTTTCATATGCTATATTAGGATACAAAATTGTAAGTGTTTTTTTTTATTATTATTATCATCATTATTGTTTTTCTATGAAATTTCTTACATATTATTTATATAGTTTTAATTTCTGTAATTAAATTAATTGCCACTGAATGAAGGCTAAAATGCTAGCCGAAACGTATGGACTTACTAAAAACAAATAAATTACTAAAAACTTTCATACTTTCAAACATATATATATATATATATATATATATATATACAAGGTGTCCCAGAATTTAACGGAATAATCGTCTTGATCGTAACTTGACTACCATAAAAAAATAGATAAAAAAAATGCTATATTATTTGACAATTAAAAGCTTTTTGGTCCAACCAATTGAAACTGTTTGTTGGTTTTTGTGCTTTATTTTTATAGGGTAAGGGCAAGTTATAGGTAGGGTAAGTTATAGTAATAGTCCAAAAATCGATTTCTATCCAAATTTTTGCATATCTTTACGTTTCAAAGGTTTCTGAACGTTTTGGCATACCTCAGCAAAAATAGATGTGTGTGTATGTGTGGATACTAATTTCAATCGACAATTTCAGGCGCACGAATCAACCGATTTCAATAGTTCAAAAACATTCGATTCCTATTGATAGAGAGATGTGCTGACTAATTTTTGGCGAAGGCAGGTCCAGCTGTTTCGAATATACGGTGCAAAGAGTGCAGAAAATAGAAATCGAGTTTTTGAGAGAACGGAGAGTCCGATTTTAATGATACAGAAAACATTTAAGTTGTAATGATAGGGAGATGTGCAGATTAGTTTTTGGCAAAGGCAGGTCCAGCCGTTTCAAAGATACCAAGATAAATGTGCAAAAAATGGCAGTTTTTGAGTGAACTAAGCGTCCGATTTGAATGATCTAAAAAAATTTTGTGCTTGTATTGACAAAACAATTACTTTTGAGGATAAAAAATTATTACATCTCTTTTTATTTCCATAAAATATTTTTGTAATTTTGGATTAAAAATTCAAAAAATTACCCAGGCTAAGCGCAACTCCCGTACAAATTTGTGACGCAAACTATTGAAAAATGTGAAAATGCCGCCAAGCTAAGCACAGTATAAGTGAAAATGTCGCACAGAATTATATGCAAATGCGTTTAGACTGTGACTATGAGGGAGCACTTTTTCAATTTTATGTAAATTAGGCAACAATTTTTTTTTTAAATTGAATTCGAAATGAAATGAAGTGACGATTGTTAATGTTCTGGAGATAAATTGATTTATTTATGATTTAAATTTGATTTACTCAGATATAACAATATAGCAAAAATAATGAAAGTTACAGTATTTGTAATGATACATGGTCTGTTCAAAAAGTACCCGGAATTACTAATAATTAAATTTCGCGGGTCTGGAGTGTCTGATTGTCAAAATTTTTTTTTTATTGTGTTGGTATACATGCCCCTAAAGTATGATGAAATTTTCAGCTATATTCACTGTTTACTTTGTCTGTGGTAGTCGCTAAGGTTCGACGTGTTTTTCTGAGCTCGGCGATTTTTACAATGGAAGAATTGAAAAGTCAAAGAATTTGTATTAAATTTTGCGTAAAAAATGAAATAAAGTGTTGCAAAGTGCAAAAATTCACCAGATATGGCTCCGTGTGACTTTTTCCTATTCCCAAAGTTGAAGAGACCCATGAAAGGACGGCGGTTTTCCTCGATTGAAGAAAATCGCCGAGAGTGCTCAAGGACATATCAAAAAGTGAATATCAAGGGTGCTTCGAAAATTGGAAAAAACGCTGGCATAAGTGTATTATATCTGGGGGGGGACTACTTTGAAGGGGACCACATTAATGTAGACGAATAAATAAATATTTTTTTGAAAAAACGAAAATTACGAAAACTTTTTGAACAGACCTCGTATATTTAAAAACGTTTAAAATTTCTCCACTTGAATAAAAATGTAGAAAATTTATTGACTATGAAAATATTACTGATATGAAAATATGACAAGTCCAATTGTTTTTTTTTATAAATCATTAGTCTGCTTGATTTCCCCACAGCACGATGCCATACACTACTAGTTTCAATTTAGATGTTGTCTCTTCGAAGTTTAGAGAAGCAAGAATGATGAGTGATTTCAAGAAAACAAGAAGTTTTTGGTGTTTACAAATATGTTAAAGTAACAAAAATGCCATTCACATGAAGTTGGTTACAGTAAAGCATAAACTAAACAAATATTTATAAAGTATCACAATTGCAGTAGAAATATCAAGCACAACTTATGTAAAGTTAATAATAACGACAAAAAAAACTCATCAGCATCCAATTATAATAAACCTCATCCCCTTCAGTATCGATATGAAACAGATACACCCACCTACAAATACCTCCATTCACCGATTCCTTCCTCAATAATTATACCGTCGTTCCTGCAAACAGACAGACAGACAGACAGATAAAGTACGTTGGTGGTATTAGTTAGTACTTTGTTTTTATCTCACACAATGTTCGTCTGTCCGTCCGTTCGTCCGTCCTGGTCTCACTGATCTTGCTCTTGTTTTTCTCGAAGTGTTCCAATTAGCGCACATTCGACGAGAACCTATCAATTGTTTTATTTTCATCTCAATTGCCTTATTTTTTTCCTCTCTTATTCTGTTGCCAGTATCTCGTTTCATGTTTGTTTATGTCGATCTTATTATTATGGCGATATCCCCACGATGCGCCAGTGGCGTAGGGGAAGGAAAAACTAGTTGAGAGTGGTGTTTTGGAGTTTGAAGATTTTTTTTCATAAAGTTAGACGATTTTCTTTCAGAAAGCTTCAAGATTTCTATATGTTGCAGGATTTTCTGAATATTTATCAATTTTTTTAAGTTTCTAAAAATTTTAAAAACTTTGACGGTTTCTTTAAGCTTACCTATGTGTATTTCTATCATTTATCTCTTTTTTATGACATATGTTTGAGAGAGAAGGCAATATGCACAAGGAACATTGAATATTTTTTGTATATTTTTATTATCCATCTTTTTCTTTCACCATATGTTTGAAAGAGAAGGCAATGTGCAACATAGAATACAGTAACATTTGTCTATTATCATCCGTCTCCTTCTTTCACCATAAGTTTGAAAGAGAAGACAATATGCAATATGGTATCAAGGAACATATATATATTCTATTATCCATCTCTTTCTTTTACCATATGTATGAAAGAGAAAGCAATATGCAACATAGTATCGAGAAACATTTGAGTATTTCTATCATCCATCTCCTTCTTTCGCCATATGTTTGAAAGAGAAGACAATACGCAATATAGTATCAAGGAACATTTTTATATTTCTATTATCCATCTCTTTCTTCCACCATACGTTTGAAAGAGAAGGCAATATGCAATATAGTATCGTGGAACATTGAATATTTTTGTGTATTTTCATCATCCATCTCATTCTTTCGAACGAAATATCGAAGCGCGTGAGCGCCGCATCGTATTCTAACGGATAAGATAACGGAACCCAGACAAATATAAACAAAATTTGTTTTCATTATTAAAATCGCTACAAAATATCTGATAAATTGATGTGCATATGTCTAATGATCGTTTTTGATCGCCAATTGACATTTTTTTATTTTTTTACTAGATCTCCAAAACCGCTAGACCTGCCTTCTCAAAAATTGCTCAAGTTCTTCATTTCGTTAATACAAATAAAATGTTTTTTGAATCATTCATATCGAACGCTCCGTTCGCTCAAAAACTCGATTTCTATTTTTTGCACTCTTTATCTCCTAAATGCCCAGACCTACATTTGCCAAAACCTAATCAGCACGTCCCAATAGGAATCGAATGTTTTTTAAATCATTCAATTCGGTTGATCCGTGCGCCTGAAATCGTCGACGAAAATTTGTATCCGCACACACACACAAAATGTTCAGAAACCTCTGAAACGTAAAGATATATAAAAAATTTCATTTTCAATTTTTTTGCGATTACTATAACTTACCCTACGGAAAAAATTGACTAATAAACCTGTCAAAAATTGATGAAAAAAAGGACTCTACTGTCAAAATAAAATTAAATCACCGAATACTCGGGTCGAGTCCTGGCACTGACGAATTGTCAATTGATTTATTGAATTTAATTTGAGTAGAATTTGATATTGATTTGAAAAATAGAATAGAATTGGAAGTTAAAAGAAGAAAAGAATGGCTCAGTCAGTAGCATGCCCGACTCAAAGAAAATCAAAACCATAATACATCGTTACTCGTGCTGTTTAAGAAACGTAATTTTGTGTTTTATTATTCATAGTTGATATGTATCTTTAAGGTATTTGCAATTGAATGAATTTTTTACACATGAAGCAATGCAATATGCAATTTTGGACTTGTTGCGTTATTTATTCAACTGAATTATATAATTTCATCTGCCAAACATATACTGTTGACTGTATCTTACATTATTATAATTTCTGGCACATCTCAGCTGCTTTTCGGCAATAATAATGCAGACATTACGTTTCTCTTGTATATTACATTCTAATATTCAGCTAAATTCAAATTTCAAGTGAATCGACATTTCTAGCAAATGACAGTTCAAATGTCAAACAATGATAAGTGTTTTTTCCTAATTTTTTTTCCATTTATTTCGACAATCTAACTATATTTCTATAAATCAAAAAATCCTAAAGGAATCCCTTAACAAACTTTAGAAAGATTTATCAAAATCCGAATAACCGTTTAGGAGAAGTATCAAATCATACACCAGTACAGAAGAATTTTATATATAAGATATATAAATATATATATATATATATATACTATATTATATACAGTGATAAATCGATATATACATTTATATATTGAATTCAGACAAAATCTACAAGCATTCCTATTAGTATACACGTGTATAAATCGATATATACATTTATATATTTGATTTAGACAAAATCCACAAACATTCCTATAGTTATACACGTGTATAAATCGATATATACATTTATATATTGAATTTAGACAAAATCCACAAACATTCCTATAGTTATATACGTGTATAAATCGATATATACATTTATATATTGAATTTAGACTAAATCCACAAACATTCCTATACTTATACACGTGTATAAATCGATATATACATTTATATATTAAATTTAGACAAAATCCACAAACATTCCTATAGTTATACACGTGTATAAATCGATATATACATTTATATATTTGATTTAGACAAAATCCACAAACATTCCTATAGTTATACACGTGTATAAATCGATATATACATTTATATATTGAATTTAGACTAAATCCACAAACATTCCTGTACTTATACACGTGTATAAATCGATATATACATTTATATATTAAATTTAGACAAAATCCATAAACATTCCTATAGTTATACACGTGTATAAATCGATATATACATTTATATATTTGATTTAGACAAAATCCACAAACATTCCTACAGTTATACACGTGTATAAATCGATATATACATTTATATATTGAATTTAGACTAAATCCACAAACATTCCTATAGTTATACACGTGTATAAATCGATATATATTTATATATGTAAATGAATAGCTCGTAAAGTAAATAAAGTACTTACATATGCATATCCTTGTTAAATATTACAAATACTCCATTACATCACAATATCTGAAACTGAAGTAGTTTTTGTCAACACCACAAATAAAAAGATTTTAAAAGCTATGCACTGACTATTTTGAGTTAAAATTTAAAATTTCACATTTTTCTTATAAAAATGTAAAAGAATTATACATATATTTATTTATTTTTTTCCCTACGCCGCTGGCCTGTCGATATTTCTACTTTTGCGTAGGAAGAACGGCTAATGATTATCTGATATGCTGCTGCAGCAGAAGGAGAAGATAGTTACCGTTTCAACAAGTTATTTGCGTCGATTCGAAACAATGAAAGAATCCTCTCGATGGGAAATACAAAAGTATTCTCTTTTCATCCTTTAGAATAAGAAAATACTCATACTCTTTGATTGAAAATGAATATTATGGTAATAGAAATATTTTTGTTAATTGAGAAATCTTAGAGTTTTGCATTTATTTTGGTTGAAAATATTTTCATTTTTAATAAGCTCTTCAGGCTATAATTATATTAAATTCTTATGGAATTTTATTTTACATGACAACAAATGAAAAGGAGTAAGTGATATTTTATTAACTTTCCGTAGGGCAAGTTATAGTAATCGCAAAAAAATCGAAAATGAAAAGTTTTATATATCTTTACGTTTCAGAGGTTTCTGAACATTTTGGCATACCTTAGACAAAATGGATGTATGTGTGTGTATGTGTGTGTGTGTGTGTGTGTCTGTGTTCGGATACCAATTTTCGTCGACGATTTCGGGAACATGGATGAAGCGATTAGAATAATTCAAAAAACATTCGATTCGTATTGATAAGGAGACGTGCTGATTAGTTTTTGGCAAAGGCAGGTCTAGCCGTTTCGAAGATACGGAGCAAAAAGTGCCAAAAATGGTAACTCAGTTTTAAGCGTCCGATTTTAATAATTCAAAAAACATTTTACTTGTATTAACAAGATGAAGAACTAAACTGATTTTCATGAAGGCAGGTCTAGCGGTTTCGCAGATCAAGTGAAAAAAGTGAAAAAATGCCATTTGGCTGTCAAAAATGATCATTACACATATGCACATCAAATTATCAGATATTTTTACAGAGATTTTAACAATAAGTATAAATTTTGTTTACATTCCTATGGGTTCCGTACCAATGTTTACGTGTTAGACGGCGACGCGGCGCTTACGCGCTTCGATATTTCGTTTCTATGCAGTTAAAGCAGTACGATTGCTTTGAAAAAAAGTTCAGATTTCCAAAATATTTCAAAACAAATTTTTCTTCAGTCTTTTTTTTTCAAAATAATTTATAGTCTCTCAAAAATCTAATTTTTCAGAGTAATTTTTTTGAAAAAATGTTAATCTTCTTAGAAAAAAATAATTTTTGGTACGGGAAGTTCCAGCAATTTGCCTTAAGGCACGATGCCGTGCGCCCCACTAGTTCAGATATTTTTTGCCAGAATTTCTAAATATGTCACTCTTAGTGGCATTTTGCCATAAGGCAAGTTGCAGGTGCTTTTCAAATTTTCAATTCCATAAGTTTTCAAGTTTTGGCGTCAAAGGATTCATAGCAACTTGAAACGTCTGAAAAGCGTAAAAATGGCAACTTGGATTTTCTGGCAATAGCATAAATTTTTTCTTCCTGCTAGTTAACAAAAAAAAAATTATGCAGCAATTTGCTGGTCTAATAACATCATTTTTTTAAAGAAATATCACTTGAAATTCATAGATAGAGTATGTATACTAGCTGGCCCAGCAAACGTTGTTTTTTTTTCATTTAAATTATTTCTAGGAAATTTTAGAAGAAAGAGACTCGTTTGTTACTATAATAGTAAATTATTATTTTACACAAATTTAGTGTTCAATCAATTTTACATCATAATTAATTTTTATGTTGATTTTCCTGGTTTGATTACTGAATGATGATACACATCAAGTGTCGAAACGTTTAATGGAATAAATAATTTTGATATTTAATCTATTTTTAATTCGACGATTGGGCTGCAAAAATGCGTTGTAACCTTGAACAGTGTCCACAATACACCGCTATCAATAACATTAAATATATGAGGGCAATAAGTGCTCCTTCAATTTCTCGTTTGTTAATATAATAGTATGTCATTATTTTACACAAATTTAGTGTTCAATCAATTTTACATCATAATTAATTTTTATGTTGATTTTCCTGGTTTGATTACTGAATGATGACACACATCAAGTGTCGAAACGTTTAATGGAATAAAGAATTTTGTTATTTAATCTTTTTTTAATTCGCCGATTGGGCTGCAAAAATATTACAAATATATGTATATATATATATATATACATATATATATATACATATATATACATATACATATATATACATATACATATATATATATATATATATATATATCCATTATTACCATTACCATTCAAGTTGTTTTCCTCGTCAATGACAAATGTCATACAATTTCGATTGCAAGAACAAAAGCAATGGCAATGTTAGCAAAAGTAGCAAAAGTAGCTGTAGTATAGTAGTTGTGGCAAACACACTCGGGCGGCCAATTTTTCAAAAGAATTATAAATATGAGAAAGTTTTTCTCGAAACTTTTCCGTCCGCCAACAAGCGTAAAGAACTTAAAGAACGAGAAACTAAAACTTTTGACAGTTGCAAAGAATAAATTATAACGCGATATCAAGTTGGTAGAAGACAATAACATGTTTTGAATAAGGAGGAGGTAATATATTATTGTATATTGTAATTTATACAGGGTGTCCTAGAACGCAACGTCAAGCTAAAAAAAAAGAAAGAAAATGTCTCATTTCGATATTAAGATCCATCAAGAGCCTCTAAGATTTAATTTAGGCAAAATCCACAAACATTCCCACATTTATACACGTGCACAAATCGATATATACATTTATATATTGAATTTAGACAAAATCCACAAAGATTCCTATAGTTATACACGTGTATAAATCGATATAAAAATTTATATATTGAATTTAGACAAAATCCACAAATATGCCTATAGTTGTACACGTGTATAAATCGATATATACATTTATATATTGATTTTATACAAAATCCACAAACATTCCTGTAGTTATACACGTGTATAAATCGATATATACATTTATATATTTAATTTATACAAAATCCACAAACATTCCTGTAGTTATACACGTGTATAAATCGATATATACATTTATATATTGAATTTAGAAAAATCCACAAACATTCCTATAGTTATACACGTGTATAAAACGATATATACATTTATATATTGAATTGAGACAAAATCCACAAACATTCCTACAGTTATACACGTGTATAAAACGATATATACATTTATATATTGAATTTAGATATAATCCACAAACATTCCTATAGTTATACACGTGTATAAATCGATGTATACATTTATATATTTAATTTAAACGAAATCCACAAACATTCCTGTAGTTATGCACTTGTATAAATCGATATATACATTTATATATTGGATTTAGACAAAATCCACAAACATTTCTACAGTTATACACGTGTATAAAACGATATATACATTTATATATTGAATTCAGACAAAATCCACAAACATTCCTACAGTTATACACGTGTATACATCGATATATACATTTATATATTGAATTTAGACAAAATCCACAAACATTCCTACAGTTATACACGTGTATAAATCGATATATACATTTATATATGTAAATGAAGAGTTTGTAACAATTTAAGTAAATAAAGTACTTACATTTGTATGTCCTTGTTGAATAATACAAATACTCCATTGTATCACAATATTCGCTGAAGTATTTTTTTGTCAACTCCACAAACAAAAAGTTTTTAAAACTGTGCACTGACTGTTCTGATTTAAAATTAGTAATTCCACATTTTTCTTAAAAAATTATAAAAGAATTAAGTCACAAACATTTTGTAATTTTTCAACAAATCTTCAAATGTCAACTAAAACCACGTGTCTATAACATAACCTCTAAAATACTATAAAAAACCAAGTGTTTGTCACGTACAAAAATAAACATTGTCATTTCGTTTGTTGATGCTGTTTTTGTCGTTATATAATCATAATTTCTTGGAAATACAAGATTTTTGGGTTGAAAAAATTCATAGTGTGATTTAAAAAAAAATTGGTCTACTCAAAAATACTCAAAATTAGTTAACTAGTAAAGTTGCCTAAGTCCTACTACCTAAGAAAATAACTTATTTAATATATTTTTAAAAAATATTTAGCTTCTAAAAATTACGTGGATGTATATATCGATTTATACACGTGTATAACTATAAGAATGCTTGCGGATTTGTCTAAATTCGATTAATAAATGTATATATCGATTTATTCGCGTGTACAACTATAGGAATGTTTGTGGATTTGTCTAAATTGAATATATAAATGTATATATCGATTTATACACGTGTAAACAATGGGAATGTTTGTGGATTTTGTCTAAATTGAATATATAAATGTATATATCGATTTATACACGTGTATAACAATGGGAATGTTTGTGGATTTTGTCTAAATTAAATATATAAATTTATATATCGATTTATACACGTGTATAACAATGGGAATGTTTGTGGATTTTGTCTAAATTAAATATATAAATTTATATATCGATTTATACACGTGTATAGCTATAGGATTGTTGTGTATTTTGTCTAAATTAAATATATAAATGTATATATCGATTTATACACGTGTATAACTATAGAAATGTTTGTGGATTTTGTCTAAATTCAATATATAAATGTATATATCGATTATACACGTGTATAACTATAGGAATGTTTGGGATTTGTCTAAATTAAATATATAAATGTATATATCGATTATACACGTGTATAACTATAGGAATGTTTGTGGATTTGTCTAAATTAAATATATAAATGTATATATCGATTTATACACGTGTATAACAATGGGAATGTTTGTGGATTTTGTCTAAATTCAAATATAAATGTATATATCGATTTATACACTTGTATAACTATAGGAATGTTTGAGGATTTTGTCTAAATTGAATATATAATATATATATCGATTTATACACGTGCATAACTATCGGAATGTTTGTGGATTTTGTCTAAAATCAATATATAAATGTATATATCGATTTATACACGTGTATAACTATAGGAATGTTTATGGATTTTGTCTAAATTCAATATATAAATGTATATATCGATTTATACACGTGTATAACTATAGGAATGTATGTGGATTTTGTCTAAATTCAATATATAAATGTATATATCGATTTATACACGTGTATAACTATAGGAATGTTTGTGGATTTTGTCTAAATTAAATATATAAATGTATATATCGATTTAAACACGTGTATAACTATAGGAATGTTTGTGGATTTTGAATATATTAAATATATAAATGTATATATAAACTTCTTGTATTAAAACAATTTCTCAACCCATCAACCTATTATCAACCCACCGTCTGTTCCTCCGTGGTAATTGAATTGTTAAATACCAACTCCATCTGAGGATAGTAGAATGGGGCTAAAATGAGGGTTGGTTGGTAATTCGAAAAGGGGGTGCACATTTAGTTAAATTGTGTTCATTATTATTGTCGGAGGTCGTTAATTGCAGACGCTAAATCTGTTTTTCTCGCTTTTGTCGACATTAACGTCTTGTGACTTGGAAAAGTCAGGGATAGGATATTATATAATTAGTAATATTTAATTTTTCACACATGGTAATAGGCTTAATTAACTAGTTGGTATTGGTATTTTACCTTGGGGCAAGTTACATGAACTTCCCGATATGTGTAAATAATCCAGACTTAATGAATGAAATATAAATTAATTTGTGAGTGAAATTATACTACTTGTCGTAAGGCCGTAATTTTAAAAATTCATCAAAGTTTGAGAAAATGAGTAGTTTTGTTGACATTTGTTAAAATTAAAATTAGATGATTTACTTGGTATAACGATAGAGTACTTGGTCTCATTAAACATTCTAAACCATTAAAGTCCTACAAAAAACTGGCTCAATTATAAAAATTGTTGATTTTTGGAACTTAGCTTTTAGAAAATACTCCGAGATAACGTGTTCGTTCGTTTTCAATAATGTGTAATAAATTTACTCGGAATACTTTTAATCTCTCACAAATTAATTTATATTTCATTCATTAAGTCTAGATTATTTACACATATCGGGAAGTTCATGTAACTTGCCTCAAGGCTAAATACCAAACCAACTAGTTTTTAAATCGATTCGGTAGAATGAGCTTAAATGTGGACGAAAAGTTTAACACTTTTTTCCAAATAACAAAGAAACGGCTTGGCCGATCGTCGCACAAAACTGAGAAACAATAGTCCTCATTGAGATACATCGAAAATCTGTTCACACACAAACACTATTTTAAGAACAACAAGACTAAAACGAAAAATTCCAAACGATCTTATAAATTTGTAAATTATTATTATTATTATTGTTATTATTACTATTATTATTTTATTATTATTATTATTATAATTATTATTATTATTATTATTATTATTATTATTATCTTACTATTTCTATTATTGTTATTTTGTTATAATTATTATTTTTCTAGTATTATTTTATTATTCTGAAATTTTATTTATTATTTATTAATCTTATTTTATTATTATTTGCTTATATTTTACATTAAATCATATTACGGATATTATTTTCATGTAAATTTTATCCTTTGCTCTTTTATTTATTTAAATTATATTATTATTTATCAATATTACTTGATGTTAATAAATTAGCAGTTGTAATAATTATTGAAATTAAAAAAAAAAAAAAAAAAAAAAAAAAAAACACTATTTTACAATATTTTTACATTATGACATATATTTTAATGAAAAAATTTGAGAACAATATTGAAATGTATAACAATAAAACCTGAAAGTTTCGTTTGAATTAAATATTTATGTCCTCCTCTAAAAATTCCTCAAAAAACGCGATTTTTTGAAGCGTTCATGTAAATATAGAAGTAAAATTTAGACTCAACTTACCCTGTGACGAATATACTCGTCATACTCGTCATGGACGACACAAAATTGTGCGAACTGCAAAACGAACACCTTTAGCTAGTTAAAAAATAATCTATAAATAACTTTACACTGTACTTACTTTATCAAAACATTAAAATTTCATATAATATCTTTTACGAATTTATATTATATTTAATAATTTGCATTCTTCAAACATACATACCTTTGTTCTTATGAATATACAAAATATAAAACATCTACTTTATAAACAATGTAATAAGATTTATATATATGTATATATATATATATATATATATAATATATATATATATGTATATATAAGAGTAACTAACAGCCTATTCGTCGAGATTAAAAATATAAAAAGTATTTAAAACCTTTTATTTATACGTTTCGACACCCGATTCGTGCCATCATTCAGCAACTACAATAAATTTGAAACATTTTACTAATGATAAAACAAATATAAAATAATCTCATCATAAATAATCTCATTATAATTTTTCCAAAAAATGTCCTCCAATTTTAATACAATTTTAATTTTTCTTTTTGAGTGTTTTTGTCCCGGTGGTATGTATAATGTTTCTCTATGTTTATATTTATTTTATTATTAATAAAATGTTTCAAATTTATTATAGTTGCTGAATGATGACACGCATCGGGTGTCGAAACGTATAAATAAAAATTTTAATACTTTTTACATTTTTTATTTCGACGAATGGGCTGCTAGTTACTCTTAAATATGTTTCAATGTCGAAAACAAGATATATATATATATATATATATATATATATATATATATATAATATATATATATATATATATATATATATATATATATATAGTTCAATCCAATTATTTTATTTCTCCATCAAAGACGTGTGTTATTAAAAAATATTTCCAATTTATCATCCATTAATATTTCCATTGGTTTGGTCCTCTTTTAATAAATTCCTTCAACGTGATTTATTTATTATTATTTTTTATTAAGACTCAGGAAGAGTTGCCAGCAAATCTGGAAATTGATTGTTTTATATTTTTTGTATTGTTAAATAATTTGGTAAGGTAAACCTAAATGCGACATGCATAAGTTCGAAAAACTGATGTATATGCAATTTTGTACTTAAAACTGAATTATATAATTGCATCTGCCAAACATGTACTGTTGACTATATCTTATATTATTTTAATTTGTGGCACATCTCAGCAATGCTTTTCGGCAATAATAATGTAGACATTGCATTTTTCTTGTGTATTGTATTCTAATATTATCTAGGCTCATAATGTCAGCAAAATTCAAATTTCAAGTGAATTGACATTTCTAGCAGATGACAGTTTAAATGTGTTCAATGTCAAACCATGAGAAGTGTTAGTTTTGTATTTTTTCCATTTATTTCTACAATATTACTATAGTTTTAATGTTCATTGAATCTTAAAAATTTTCTTTGACAAACTCCAAAAAGAATTATCAAAATCCGAATAACCGTTTAGGGGAAGTATCGAATCGTACAGCCGTACAGAAGAATTTTATATATAAGATATATATGTATATAAATATATAATTTACTCACTTTCTACTATCGTCTTGAGTGCTTGAACAGCCGGAGTCTCTTTACTAGTCTCTTCTAAATAATCTTTGCCCTCATCACAACTTCTGGCTAATTTAGGTTCAAGTGGCATCGATCCTAGTAATTTTAAATTTAAATCATTGCACATTTTTTGGGCTCCACCGGTTCGAGCTGGAAAAATCTCCGATTGATGCTAAGGAAAGAAAATAATTTCAATAGAAAAAAGTTATGGCAAGGCGATGTTACGCTCCAACTTCCATACATTATGCCACTGAATCATACTGAAAACTGTCAAAATATCATGTATTTGCTGTGCATTCAGGCGTTTCACACATAAACTGCGACGTCACTCGTATGTTATGAAGCTGAGTCAGAAACTCCCTGTTATCTAATATTGTACGGTTTTCTAGGTTAGGTTATCTATCTGACAATTTGAGAAATACGCCTAACAGCACAGCAACCTTACTTAAATCTTACTAGTATCTGTAGCACTTTGTTTTCAAAAAAAAAATATCAAAAATAATTAAAAACCAAACTTGATATTTTAATTATGCAGTTTGATGGTAAATGTATTTAAGATTGTAATATAAAAATTACAAGTTGGTAGTACAAACAGTGCGCCCTGCAGAGCTCTTCAAACTTACACCACAAAAATCGGCACATTCTTACTAGTATCTGAAGTATTTGTTTCATTTAAGCATTTGTTACATTGTTTTCAAAAAATTCTCAAAAATAACTAAAAACCAAATTTGATAATCTAAATATGCTGTTTGATGGTAAATATATCCAAGATTCTTATATAAAAATTATATGACTCTAATGCAAACAGTACGTCCTGCAGAGCTCTCCAAACTTACACCACAAAAATTGGCACGTTCTGACTAGTATCTGTAGCACTTTATTTTCAAAAAATCTCATAAATAATTAAAAACCAAATTTGATGTTTTAATCATGCAGTTTTGCAGTAAACATATTGAAGATTGCCACATAAAAATTTTAAGACGCTAGTGCAAAAAGTACGTCCTGCAGAGCTCTCCAAACACACACTATCATAAATGAAATATTTTTACTACTATCTGTAGTGCATGTTTTAAAAATAAACTCAAAGATAACCAAAAATCAAATTTGATAATTTAATTATGCAGTTTCATAGTAAACATATTCAAGATTGCTATATATAAATTTTAAGCCCCAATTGCAAACAGTACGTTCTGCAGAGCTCCTCAAAAACACTATCATAAATGAAATATTCTTACTAGTATCTGTAGTGCATGTTTTTAAAAAATCACAAAAATAGTTAAAAACTAAATTATGCAATTTTATTAAAAACATATCTAAGATTACTACATCAAAATTTTAAGACTCTAGTGCTCATGATACGTCCTGCAGAGCTCTTCAAACATAAGCCACTATAATCAAAATACTCATACTAGTATTTATAGCGCATACTTTGATTCAAAAAAATCTCAAAAACAACCAAAAACCAAATTTTAAAATTTAATTATGCAATTTCACTAAAAACATATCCAAGATTACTATATAAAAATTTTAAGACCCTAGTGCAAACGTTACGTCCTGCAGAGCTCTTCAAACACATACCACAATAAATGAAATATTCCTACTACTGTAGTATCTGTAATGCATATATAGTTTTAAAAAAATCTCAAAAATTGTCAAAAACCAAATTTTAAAATTTAATTATGCAGTTTTGCAGTAAGCATATCCAAAATTACTACATAAAAATTTGAAGAACCTAGTGCCAATAGTACGTCCTGCAGAGCTCTCCAAACACACACTATCATAAATGAAATAGTTTTACTACTATATGTAGTGCATGTTTTAAAAAAAAACTCAAAGATAACCAAAAATCAAATTTGATAATTTAATTATGCAATTTTATTAAAAACATATCTAAGATTACTACATCAAAATTTTAAGACTCTAGTGCTCATGATACGTCCTGCAGAGCTCTTCAAACATAGGCCACTATAATCATAATACTCATAGTATTTATAGCGCATACTTTGATTCAAAAAAATCTCAAAAATAACTAAAAATCAAATTTGATGTTTTACTTATGCAATTTTATAAGAAATATGTCCAAAATTACTATATAAAAATTATATAACCCTAGTGCAAAATATACGTCCTGCAGAGCTCTCCAAACATACACTATGATAAATGAAATATTCCTACTGTAACGACTATCTGTAATGCATATATAGTTTCAAAAAAATCTCAAAAATAGGTAAAAACAAATTTTAAAAATTTAATCATGCAATTTCCCTAAAAACATATCCAAGATTACTATATAAAAATTATTTGACTCTAATGCAAACAGTACGTTCTGCAGAGCTCTTCAAACATACACCGTGATAAATGAAATACTCTTACCAGTATCTGTAGTGCACGGTTTAAAAAATTCGCAAAAATAGTTAAAAACCAAATTAGATAATTTAGTTATGCAATTTTATGAGAAATATATCCCAGATTATTTTATTAAAATTTTATGACCCTGGTGCAAAAAGTACATCCTGCAGAGCTCTCCAAACACATACCACAATAAATAAAATATTCCTACTAAAACTACTATCTGTAATGCATATATAGTTTTAAAAAAATCTCAAAAATAACTAAAAACCAAATTTGAAAATTTAATTATGCAATTTCACTAAAAACATATCCAAGATTACTATATAAAAATTTTAAGACCCTAGTGCAAAGGTTACGTCCTGCAGAGCTCTTCAAACTTGCACCACAAAAATTAGCACATTCTTACTAATACCTGAAGTATTTGTTTCATTTAAGCATTTGTTACATTATATTCAAAAAAAAAATTAAAATTGTCAAAAATCCAATTTGATAATCTAATTATGCAGTTTTGCACTAAACATATCCAAGATTGCTGCAAAAAAATTTTAAGATTCTAGATCAAAAAGTACATCCTGCAGAGCTCTTCAAATACACACCACAAAATTACAACATCCTTACTAGTATCTGTAGCACTTTGTTTTCAAAAACATCTCAAAAACAACCAGAAACCAAATTTAATATTTTAATTATGCAGTTTCACGAAAAACATATCCAAGATTACTATATAAAAATTTTAAGACCCTAGTGCACACGATACGTCCTGCAGAGCTCTTCAAAAGGGCACCCAAAAAATTTATATATATACCCACTATTACCTAACATTGATTTACATTTATCAGAAAATGTATGCAACTTGCCTTAAGGCAAAAAGTCATTTTCTTATATATATATATATATATATATATATATATATATATAAATATTACAATATATTATAAATATTATATTTATTTTTTGTACTTACCGTACATTTTGGACAAATGAAAAGCGACATGTTTTCAATAACACCTAATACAGGAATTCCAACCTGAAACAAAAATGATAAATATAATAATTAATCAATAGTTTAAAATAAGTAAATATTGACAAAAGCCATGCGGTTTCTGTGCAGTCAGGCGTCAGAGAAAACCTAACCTAAAAACCGCACAAACGTCAAACAAACTATCTTACATAACATGATCTTTCTGACCCAGCTTCATAACATACGCGTAACGTTGCAGTTTACGTGTAAAACGCCAGAATGCACAACAACCTCATGGACATTTTGACAGTATGATACAGTAGCATAATGTATGAAAGGTGGAGCATTCATGGCCTTGTCATAACATTATTATTAATTATTACCTTTCTACAAAAATCAATTTCCTTCCTGACATCAAGCAGAGCAACTTCTTGTGGTGTCGTAATAATTATGGCACCAGTCAAATCACATTCTTTTAAATATGTATGTGCTGACAAATGTTCATCGGATGTACCAGGGGGGGTATCCATTAACAAATATTCCATGTCAGTACCCCAATCGGTTTGGCTTAAAAATTTCTGTATCATACCTAAAGAAAAATTTAAATCTAAACTCTGATAAAAAGGACAATTCTATATTAGGTTTGTTTATTGGTAGTGAAAACTGTGAAAATGTCTAATTTATATTTATATTTATATCTATATTTATATTTATTTTTATATTACGGATACAGGATTAAAATTAATAATTACATAAAATAAATTATCTTAATTGAATTAATTGCAGTAAAAATACAACTATAAAACAATATTAAGCCTAACATTAGTATTGTCTAATACAATAACTTGAAGAAAAAATGTTATAAACAATTGCTGTATGTTCAGGCGTATTTTACATATAAACAAGCAAGGAAAAATGTTATGATAACAGAATCCTCGAACATGCCCCGGACTTGTTTTTATGTAAAATACGCCTGATCGCACAGCAACTAGACAGACATTTTCACAATCCTCATGCATAAGATACCCAAAGAATTTTGTTTTAAATTTTTTTACCATTTTTCTTAGGTCCTCGCCATATGACAGCATCGTCAGGGTTTATGAAAAATCCAATGGACATTATGCACAAGTTATCGTTGATGAACTGGATAAAGAAGATGTATATATATATATATATATATATATATATATTAGGGTTAAAAGAGTTAATTATTATTTTTTATTACCACTGGTGACCATCCAGAACCAGAACTGTGAACAGTTTCCTGTAAAACTCCAAAACATCTCGGTTGACTTGGACCACAAATGTCGAAATCCAAAACACCTACTGTTAGATAAAAAAAAGTAAAACTTGTTTGCATTTTTAATAGCATTAAAAATATTTATAATATTTCAAAACAATAATGTAATTATGTAATTAAAGTCATACTTCAAATATGACGTGATCGGTTTGTCATTGTAATTAGCATTTAGAGCTTGAACCTTAGAGAAATTGTACTTATCGTGTAATTAAAATTAACGTACATTCATTGACTGATTGAATTTTTTACTATTTCGCTAGCGATGCAGTCTCATATTTGAGCAGCTGTAATATGTGTCTTGCCTACAAAATAATTTCTAAATCTACTATATATATAAAAGAGGATTGTGTTAGTTAGAACACTTATAACTCACGAACGGCTGAACCGATTTAGCTGAAATTTGGTAGGGAGGTAGTTTAGAGCCAGGAGAAAAACATAGGATACTTTTTATCCCGTTTTCATTCAAATTCAAAATTAATTAATTACAAACTATCCATTCAGTTTATTCAATCTCTGATTCATATTTTTCCATGGCTTTACTTTCAACTGTCAATGTCTATCGGTGTTTTTGCTTTGATACAAATATATATATAAATTTTTTAATCATAATTTTTCGGAAAATTATTACGTAAATAATATAAATTATTTATTATATTATTTAAGTGGCAAATGAATTAATTCTTATAATAGCAAGCAATGCCAGATGGACGATGGAGAAATTTATTTCTTGAAAATAGGAATATAATTAATTATATACTTAGGTATTTATGTATATTTGTATATACGTATTAAATAGAGTATTCGACGTGTTTATAATCAGCAATATGTATAATCATTAACATTAATAAAAAACTATTTGAAATATAATTTCTTAACATAACCTCAAATTTTAATAAAAAAAACGTAAAAAGTTATATATTAATCTTTATATATATCTTATAAAATGTTTTAGGGGTTTGCAACTAATTGACATATACATTAATAGTAAATGTGCTTTGATGGACAATAAAAAGGTCTAATTGAAATTACTCGACTACTTTATGTTAAATGTAGTGTTAAAACAAAAAATGTCGTGTATCACAAAGTACTTAAATAAATGAAGAGCAACCTATGTACTAAAATACAAAAATAATTGAATGAAATTTTTTTTTTTTTCAATTTAAAAAAACTGCTTATTTATTACCATTAAGTTCGCCGGGTCAGCTAGTATATAATCCAGATTATTTCAGTAAACTCGTTTCTTACACGGCACAGATTTTTTATTAGTTTTATTAAACACTCTCACGAGACACGACGACCAATCACAATCGACCCGTATAGAAATGATATCATCGGGACGAATCATTGGCACTCGGCTCGAACGTAACGCTCTTCCGTTGCATTTGCACAGATTTACACCCTAGTCGCGTCACACAGTCCCTTCTATGTTTGAACACTTTTACAACGAAAAATATATAAGGACTATCAGTCCATGTAGTGTAATGTCTACGATGTTTTTGATTCCATGGAAACGATCTAATTCTTCTTGCATTGTTGTGTCTAACATATATTAGTTTTAGTTTTAAGAAATGACAATAAATAGCATTTTTAAAAAATGTTGCAATTAAATAAACCATGTTGCAACAAAAAATAAAACTTGTGAAAAAATTTCTTAATATTAGTTAATAGAATGATGAGTGCAGAAAACATTAAAAATGTTGGCAAATTTTGGAAGGAACAAAGAGGTCAGAAGTCGGTACAACAGGGTAAGTAAAATTAAAATAAAACTAGTGGTGTATGGCATCGTGCCTTAAGGCAAATTGCTGGAACTTCCCGTGCCGTAATGAAATATTCGAGAAATGAAAATAATCAATATTTGTTTTGATGATTTCAATTAGATTAATTTATTATAAATACACAACGTAAAATTATAAGTGCTTTTAAAATAAGCGACGAGGGTATTCTACAAACAACTTTGTGTATGTTTTAAAAAATTGGTTCAGTTTTTTTTTTAATTTGATTTTTTTGATAATTGGTATTTTTTTCTCTAAATTTTGAATTTTTTTTTAGAAGTTTGAAATTTTCTGTATTTCATTTTTAACGTTTTTCTTAATTTTTTGAGAATTTAAAATTTTTGAAAATATTCGATTTTTTGAAAATTTCAAAATATTCTCAAATTTTTGTAAGAATAGTTTTTTTTTAATTTTGATATAACTTGAAATTTTTTTAAATTCAGTTTTTTTTTCAAATGATAAAAAATTTCGAAATTTTAAATTTTCTAACTTTGATTCTTTTAAAATGTTGAATTTTTTATGAAATTTTTCAAAATTACGAAATTTTCTGCAAAAGCATTTTTTGTACACAATCTCTCAAGCAAAATTTGTTTTGAATTAATTTAATCGGATGATCCGTTCTCTCAAAAACTGCATAACCGTTTTACGCTCCATACCTCCGAAACGGCAAGATGTGGCTTTTTGCAAAAACGCCTCGCGATCGAGTACGAACCGAATGATTTTTCAATCATACAAATCGGTTATTCCATACTAAATGTTGGGGACATTTGTTTAAACCAAGATACGTGAAATTTAAAATTAAAAATCTTGGTACGGACCGAAAAAATCACACAAAATGTGTACACACGTTTAAAAACATATTTTTATTGAGAGTCCATAACCGCTAGACCTGCCTTTCCAAAAATTTAAACAGTTCTTCGTTTAGTCAATACAAGTAAAATACGTTTTGAATTATTCAAATCGGACGCTCCGTTCTCTTAAAACTGAGTTACCGTTTTTGGCACTTTTTGCCCATACCTTCGGAACGGCTAGAGCTGCCTTCGCCAAAAACTAATTCACAAAATTATTCAAATAGGTTGATCCGTGCGGACATACAAAACACAACACACACATCAATTTAGTTTCTAAGGTATGCCAGTAAAATGTTGAAAAACCTTCAAAACGTCGAGAAATGCAAAAATTTTCATTTTTTATTTTTAGACGATTACTATAACTTACCCTACGGACAGTTAAAAAAAATATGATTTGCAAAAAGAGAGTGCCATAAAACCAAAAAGTGTACTTTTATATTAACATTTTAAAAAGTTGAGTTTGAGTTGAGTTTCTATTAACATTTGCAACCCCTTTAAAAATGTTTTTGTGTATAAATAGTTAGTTATTTATTTACAAATATATCTACTTACTAAAATTAAATAATATTCATCTAAAACATCCTATTAATCTTCGGTCAAATTTTATATACAAAGTCAACAAAATGGATTGATATTCTTCCATTTATATATTACGTATATAGATTAAATTGATTTATATCGAATCTCATCTATCAAATAATTCCTCTTCATTAAAACCTGTTAACAATATCACTTCTGACTAAAGTTATGCAATGTTACTAATTTAATTTGAGGTCACAATCACAATTATTTTAAAAGTTGAATTTATTTAATTTAAAGTCACTTATAGTTTTATCTAACTTGAACCTGTCTCAACTTTTCACAATACCCGATTACTAGGTCA